>NC_092225.1:2918182-2934565 GCF_036320965.1 Panulirus ornatus
GAGGTAGCGCAAGGAAACAGGCGAAAGAAATGGCCCCCCCCCCCCCCATACACATGTACATACACACGTCCACACACGCAAATATACATACCTACACAGCTTTCCATGGTTTACCCCAGACGCTTCACATGCCTTGATTCAATCCACTGACAGCACGTCAACCCCTGTATACCACATCGCTCCAATTCACTCTATTCCTTGCCCTCCTTTCACCCTCCTGCATGTTCAGGCCCCGATCACACAAAATCTTTTTCACTCCATCTTTCCACCTCCAATTTGGTCTCCCTCTTCTCCTCGTTCCCTCCACCTCCGACACATATATCCTCTTGGTCAATCTTTCCTCACTCATTCTCTCCATGTGCCCAAACCATTTCAAAACACCCTCTTCTGCTCTCTCAACCACGCTCTTTTTATTTCCACACATCTCTCTTACCCTTACGTTTCTTACTCGATCAAACCACCTCACACCACACATTGTCCTCAAACATCTCATTTCCAGCACATCCATCCTCCTGCGCACAACTCTATCCATAGCCCACGCCTCGCAACCATACAACATTGTTGGAACCACTATTCCTTCAAACATACCCATTTTTGCTTTCCGAGATAATGTTCTCGACTTCCACACATTTTTCAAGGCTCCCAAAATTTTCGCCCCCTCCCCCACCCTATGATCCACTTCCGCTTCCATGGTTCCATCCGCTGACAGATCCACTCCCAGATATCTAAAACACTTCACTTCCTCCAGTTTTTCTCCATTCAAACTCACCTCCCAATTGACTTGACCCTCAACCCTACTGTACCTAATAACCTTGCTCTTATTCACATTTACTCTTAACTTTCTTCTTCCACACACTTTACCAAACTCAGTCACCAGCTTCTGCAGTTTCTCACATGAATCAGCCACCAGCGCTGTATCATCAGCGAACAACAACTCACTCACTTCCCAAGCTCTCTCATCCCCAACAGACTTCATACTTGCCCCTCTTTCCAGGACTCTTGCATTTACCTCCCTGACAACCCCATCCATAAACAAATTAAACAACCATGGAGACATCACACACCCCTGCCGCAAACCTACATTCACTGAGAACCAATCACTTTCCTCTCTTCCTACACGTACACATGCCTTACATCCTCGATAAAAACTTTTCACTGCTTCTAACAACTTGCCTCCCACACCATATATTCTTAATACCTTCCACAGAGCATCTCTATCAACTCTATCGTATGCCTTCTCCAGATCCATAAATGCTACATACAAATCCATTTGCTTTTCTAAGTATTTCTCACATACATTCTTCAAAGCAGACACCTGATCCACACATCCTCTACCACTTCTGAAACCGCACTGCTCTTCCCCAATCTGATGCTCTGTACATGCCTTCACCCTCTCAATCAATACCCTCCCATATAATTTACCAGGAATACTCAACAAACTTATACCTCTGTAATTTGAGCACTCACTCTTATCCCCTTTGCCTTTGTACAATGGCACTATGCACGCATTCCGTCAATCCTCAGGCACCTCACCATGAGTCATACATACATTAAATAACCTTACCAACCAGTCAACAATACAGTCACCCCCTTTTTTAATAAATTCCACTGCAATACCATCCAAACCTGCTGCCTTGCCGGCTTTCATCTTCCGCAAAGCTTTTACTACCTCTTCTCTGTTTACCAAATCATTTTCCCTAACCCTCTCACTTTGCACACCACCTCGACCAAAACACCCTATATCTGCCACTCTGTCATCAGACACATTCAACAAACCTTCAAAATACTCATTCCATCTCCTTCTCACATCACCACTACTTGTTATCACCTCCCCATTTACGCCCTTCACTGAAGTTCCCATTTGCTCCCTTGTCTTACGCACCCTATTTACCTCCTTCCATAACATCTTTTTATTCTCCCTAAAATTTACTGATAGTCTCTCACCCCAACTCTCATTTGCCCTTTTTTTCACCTCTTGCACCTTTCTCTTGACCTCCTGTCTCTTTCTTTTATACTTCTCCCACTCAATTGCATTTTTTCCCTGCAAAAATCGTCCAAATGCCTCTCTCTTCTCTTTCACTAATACTCTTACTTCTTCATCCCACCACTCACTACCCTTTCTAAACAGCCCACCTCCCACTCTTCTCATGCCACAAGCATCTTTTGCGCAATCCATCACTGATTCCCTAAATACATCCCATTCCTCCCCCACTCCCCTTACTTTCTAAAATGGGAAACAGAAGAAGGAGTCACGCGGGGAGTGATCATCCTCCTCGAAGGCTCAGAGTGGGGTGCCTAAATGTGTGTGGATGTAACCAAGATGTGAAAAAAGGAGAGATAGGTAGTATGGTTGAGGAAAGGAACCTGGATGTTTTGGCTCTGAGTGAAACGAAGCTCAAGGGTAAAGGGGTAGAGTGGTTTGGAAATGTCTGGGGAGTGAACTCAGGGGTTAGTGAGAGGACAAGAGCAAGGGAAGGAGTAGCAATACTCCTGAAACAGTTGTGGGAGTATGTGATAGAATATAAGAAAGTAAATTCTCGATTAATATGGGTAAAATTGAAAGTTGATGGAGAGAGGTGGGTGATTATTGGTGCATATGCACTTGGGCATGAGAAGAAAGATCATGAGAGGCAAGGGTTTTGGGAGCAGCTGAATGAGTGTGTTAGCGGTTTTGATGCACGAGACCGGGTTATAGTGATGGGTGATTTGAATGCAAAGGTGAGTAATGTGGCAGTTGAGGGAATGATTGGTATGCATGGGGTGTTCAGTGTTGTAAATGGAAATGGTGAAGAGCTTGTAGATTTATGTGCTGAAAAAGGACTGATGATTGGGAATACCTTGTTTAAAAAGCGAGATATACATAAGTATACTTATGTAAGTAGGAGAGATGGCCAGAGAGCGTTATTGGATTACGTGTTAATTGACAGGCGTGCGAAAGAGAGACTTTTGGATGTTAATGTGCTGAGAGGTGCAACTGGAGGGATGTCTGATCATTATCTTGTGGAGGCTAAGGTGAAGATTAGTATGGGTTTTCAGAAAAGAGGAGTGAATGTTGGGGTGAAGAAGGTGGTGACAGTAAGTGAGCTTGGGAAGGAGACCTGTGTGGGGAAGTACCAGGAGAGACTGTGTACAGAATGGAAAAAGGTGAGAACAATATATATATATATATATATATATATATATATATATATATATATATATATATATATATATATATATATATATATATATATATATATATATATATATATATGTATAGCGAGGTAGCGCAAGGAAACAGACGAAAGAATGGCCCAACCCACCCACATACACATGCATATACATACACGTCCATACACGCAAATATACACACCTATACATCTCAACGTATACATGTATATACGCAGACAGACATATACATATATACACATTATCTCGGAAAGCAAAAATGGGTATGTTTGAAGGAATAGTGGAGGAATATATATATATATATATATATATATATATATATATATATATATATATATATATATATATATATATATATTATCCCTGGGGATAGGGGATTAAGAATACTTCCCAGGTATTCCCTGGGTGTCGTAGAAAAGCGACTGAAAGGGAAGGGAGCGGGGGGCTGGAAATCCTCCCCTCTCGTTTTTTTTTTTTTTTTTTTTTCAATTTTCCAAAAGAAGGAACAGAGAATTGGGCCAGGTGAGGGTATTCCCTCAAAGGCCCAGTCCTCTGTTCTTAACGCTACCTCGCTAATGCGGGAAATGGCGAATAGTTTGAAAGAAAAGAAAAAGATATATATATATATATATATATATATATATATATATATATATATATATATATATATATATATATATATATATATACATATATATATATATATATATATATATATATATATATATATATATATATATATATATATATATATATATATATATATATATATATATATATATCCCTGGGGATAGGGGAGAAAGAATACTTCCAATGCATTCCTCACGTGTCGTAGAAGGCGTCTAAAGGGGACGGGAGCGGGGGGCCAGAAACCCTCCCCTCCTTGTATTTTAACTTTCTAAAAGGGGAAACAGAAGAAGGAGTCACGCGAGGAGTGCTCATCCTCCTCGAAGGCTCAGATTGGGGTGTCTAAATGTGTGTGGATGTAACCAAGATGAGAAAAAAGGAGAGATATGTAGTAAGCTTGAGGAAAGGGACCTGGATGTTTTGGCTCTGAGTGAAAAGAAGCTCAAGGGTAAAGGGGAAGAGTGGTTTGGGAATGTCTTGGGAGTAAAGTCAGGGGTTAGTGAGAGGACAAGAGCAAGGGAAGGAGTAGCACTACTCCTGAATCAGGAGTTGTGGGAGTATGTGATTGAGTGTAAGAAAGTAAATTCTAGATTGATATGGGTAAAACTGAAAGTTGATGGAGAGAGATGGGTGAATATTGGTGCATATGCACCTGGGCATGAGAAGAAAGATCATGAGAGGCAAGTATTTTGGAAGCAGCTGAATGAGTGTGTTAGTGGTTTTGATGCACAAGACCGGGTTATAGTGATGGGGGATTTGAATGCAAAGGTGAGTAATGTGGCAGTTGAGGGAATAATTGGTATAAATGGAGTGTTCAGTGTTGTAAATGGAAATGGTGAAGAGCTTGTAGATTTATGTGCTGAAAAAGGACTGGTGATTGGGAATACCTTGTTTAAAAAGCGAGATATACATAAGTTTACGTATACAAGTAGGAGAGATGGCCAGAGAGCGTTATTGGATTACGTGTTAATTAATAGACGCACGAAAGAGAGACTTTTGGATGTTAATGTGCTGAGAGGTGCAACTGGAGGGATGTCTGATCATTATCTTGTGGAGGCGAAGGTGAAGATTTGTGGGGGTTTTCAGAAAAGAAGAGAGAATGTTGGGGTGAAGAGTGTGGTGAGAGTAAGTGAGCTTGGGAAGGAGCCTTGTGTGAGGAAGTACCAGGAGAGACTGAGTACAGAATGGAAAAAGGTGAGAACAAAGGAGGTAAGGGGAGTGGGGGAGGACTGGGATGTATTTAGGGAAGCAGTGATGACTTGCGCAAAAGATGCTTGTGGCATGAGAAGCGTGGGAGGTGGGTTGATTAGAAAAGTTTGTGAGTGGTGGGATGAATAAGTAAGTTTATTAGTGAAAGAGAAGATAGGCATTTGGACGATTTTTGCAGGGAAAAATTGCTAATGAGTGGGAGAGGTATAAAAGAAAGAGGCAGGGTGTCAAGAGAAAGGTGCAAGAGGTGAAAAAGAGGGCAAATGAGAGTTGGGGTGAGAGAGTATCATTAAATATTAGGGAGAATAAAATGATGTTTTGGAAGGAGGTAAATAAAGTGCGTAAGACAAGGGGGCAAATGGGAACTTCAGTGAAGGGGGCTAATGGAGAGGTGATAACAAGTAGTGGTGATGTGAGAAGTAGCTGGAGAGGGCATTTTGAAGGTTTGTTGAATGTGTTTGATGATAGAGTGGCAGATATAGGTTGTTTTGGTCGAGGTGGTGTGGAAAGTGAGAGGGTTAGGGAAAATGATTTGGTAAACAGAGAAGAGGTAGTAAAAGCTTTACGGAAGATGAAAGCCGGCAAGGCAGCAGGTTTGGATGGTATTGCAATGGAATTTATTAAAAAAGGAGATGACTGTATTGTTGACTTGTTGGTAAAGTTATTTGATATATGTATGATTCATGGTGAGGTGCCTGAGGACTGGCGGAATGCTTCCATAGTGCCATTGTACAAAGGCAAAGGGGATAAGAGTGAGTGCTCAAATTACAGAGGTGTTTGTTGAGTATTCCTGGTAAATTATATGGGAGGGTATTGATTGAGAGGGGAAGCCATGTACAGAACATCAGATTGGGGAAGAGTAGTGGGATTTCAGAAGTGGTAGAGGATGTGTGGATCAGGTGTTTGCTTTGAAGAATGTATGTGAGAAATACTTAGAAAAACAAATGGATTTGTATGTAGCATTTATGGATATGGAGAAGGCATATGATTGAGTTGATAGAGATGCTCTGTGGAAGGTATTAAGAATATATGGTGAGGGAGGCAAGTTGTTTGAAGCAGTGAAAAGTTTTTATCGAGGACGTAAGGCATGTGTACGCGTAGGAAGAGAGGAAAGTGATTGGTTCTCATTGAATGTGGGTCTGCGGCAGGGGTGTGTGATGTCTCTATGGTTGTTTAATTTGTTTATGGATGGGGTTGTTAGGGAGGTGAATTCAAGAGTTTTGGAAAGAGGGGCAAGTATGCAGTCTGTTGTGGATGAGAGAGCTTAGGAAGTGAGTCAGTTGTTGTTCGCTGATGATACATCGCTTGTGGCTCATTCATGGAAGAAACTGCAGAAGCTGGTGACTGAGTTTGGTAAAGTGTGTTAAAGAAGAAAGTTGAGAGTAAATGTGAATAAGAGCAAGGTTATTAGGTACAGTAGGGTTGAGGGTCAAGTCAATTGGGAGGTAAGTTTGAATGGAGAAAAACTGGAGGAAGTAAAGTGTTTTAGATATCTGGGAGGGGATCTGGCAGCGGAAGTGAATCATAGGGTGGGGGAGGGGGCGAAAATCATGGGAGCCTTGAAAAATGTGTGGAAGTCGAGAACATTATCTCGGAAAGCAAAAATGGGTATGTTTCAAGGAATAGTGGTTCCAACAATGTTGTATGGTTGCGAGGCGTGGGCTATGGATAGAGTTGTGCGCAGGAGGGTGGATGTGCTGGAAATGAGATATTTGAGGACAATGTGTGGTGTGAGGTGGTTTGATCGAGTAAGTAATGTAAGGGTAAAAGAGATGTGTAGAAATAAAAAGAGCGTGGTTGAGAGAGCAGAAGAGGGTGTTTTGAAATGGTTTGGGCACATGGAGAGAATGAGTGAGGAAAGATTGACTAAGAGGATATATATGTCGGAGGTGGAGGGAACGAGGAAAAGTGGGAGAGCAAATTGGAGGTGGAAAGACGGAGTGAAAAAGATTTTCAGTGATCGGGGCCTGAACATGCAGGAGGGTGAAAGGCGGGCAAGGAATAGAGTGAATTGGATCGATGTGGTATACCGGGGTTGACGTGTTGTCAGTGGATTGAATCAGGGCATGTGAAGCGTCTGGGGTAAACCATGGAAAGTTGTGTGGGGCCTGGATGTGGAAAGGGAGCTGTGGTTTCGGGCATTATTGTATGACAGCTAGAGACTGAGTGTGAACGAATGGGGCCTTTGTTGTCTTTTCCTAGCGCTACATCGCACACATGAGGGGGAAGGGGGATGGTGTTCCATGTGCGGCGAGGTGGCGATGGGAATGAATAAAGGCAGACAGTGTGAATTGTGTGCATAGGTATATATGTGTGTGTCTGTGTGTGTGTAGGAAGAGAGGAAAGTGATTGGTTCTCAGTGAATGTAGGTTTGCGGCAGGAGTGTGTGATGTCTCCATGGTTGTTTAATTTGTTTATGGATGGGTTTGTTAGGGAGGTGAATGCAAGAGTTTTGGAAAGAGGGGCAAGTATGAAGTCTGTTGTGGATGAGAGAGCTTGGGAAGTGAGTCAGTTGTTGTTCGCTGATGATACATCGCTAGTGGCTGATTCATGTGAGAAACTGCAGAAGCTAGTGACTGAGTTGGGTAAAGTGTGTGAAAGAAGAAAGTTAAGAGTAAATGTGAATAAGAGCAAGGTTATTATGTATAGTAGGGTTGAGGGTCAAGTCAATTGGGAGTTAAGTTTGAATGGAGGAAAACTGGAGGAAGTAAAGTGTTTTAGATATCTGGGAGTGGATCTGGCAGCGGATGGAACCAGGTAAGCGGAAGTGAATCATAGGGTGGGGGAGGGGGCGAAAATCATGGGAGTCTTGAAGAATGTGTGGAAGTCGAGAACATTATCTCGGAAAGCAAAAATGGCTATGTTTGAAGGAATAGTGGTTCCAACAATGTTGTATGGTTGCGAGGAGTGGGCTATGGATAGAGTTGTGCGCAGGATGGTGGATGTGCTGGTAATGAGATGTTTGAGGACAATGTGTGGTGTGAGGTTTTTTGATCGAGTAAGTAACGTAAGGGTAAGAGAAATGTGTGGAAATAAAAAGAGCGTGGTTGAGAGAGCAGAAGAGGGTGTTTTGAAATGGTTTGGGCACATGGAGAGAATGAGTGAGGAAAGATTGACCAAGAGGATACATGTGTCGGAGGTGGAGGGAACGAAGAGAAGTGGGAGACCAAATTGGAGGTGGAAAGATGGAGTGAAAAAGATTTTGTGTGATCGGGGCCTGAACATGCAGGAGGGTGAAAGGAGGGCAAGGAATAGAGTGAATTGAATCGATGTGGTATACCGGGGTTGATGTGCTGTCAGTGGATTGAATCAGGGCATGTGAAGCGTCTGGGGCAAACCATGGAAAGCTGTGTAGGTATGTATATTTGCGCGTGTGGACGTGTATGTATATACATGTGTATGAGGGTGGGTTGGGCCATTTCTTTCGTTTGTTTCCTTTCGCTACCTCGCAAACGCGGGAGACAGCGGAAAATATATATATATATATATATATATATATATATATATATATATATATATATATATATATATATATATATATATATATATATATATATATATATATATATATATATATATTTATATATATATATATATATATAAATATATATATATATATTTATATATATATAAGGCAGCAGGTTTGGATCATATTGCAGTGGAATTTATTAAAAAAGGGGGTGACTGTATTGTTGACTGGTTGGTAAGGTTATTTAATGTATGTATGACTCATGGTGAGGTGCCTGAGGATTGGCGGAATGCGTGCATAGTGCCATTGTACAAAGGCAAAGGGGATAAGAGTGAGTGCTCAAATTACAGAGGTATAAGTTTGTTGAGTATTCCTTGTAAATTATATGGGAGGGTATTGATTGAGAGGGTAAAGGCATGTACAGAGCATCAGATTCGGGAAGAGCAGTGTGGTTTCAGAAGTGGTAGAGGATGTGTGGATCAGGTGTTTGCTTTGAAGAATGTATGTGAGAAATACTTAGAAAGCAAATGGATTTGTATGTAGCATTTATGGATCTGGAGAAGGCATATGATAGAGTTGATAGAGATGCTCTGTGGAAGGTATTAAGAATATATGGTGTGGGAGGAAAGTTGTTAGAAGCAGTGAAAAGTTTTTATCGAGGATGTAAGGCATGTGTACGTGTAGGAAGAGAGGAAAGTGATTGGTTCTCAGTGAATGTAGGTTTGCGGCAGGGGTGTGTGATGTCTCCATGGTTGTTTAATTTGTTTATGTATTGGGTTGTTAGGGAGGTAAATGCAAGAGTTTTGGAAAGAGGGGCAAGTATGAAGTCCGTTGGGGATGAGAGAGCTTGGGAAGTGAGTCAGTTGTTGTTCGCTGATGATACAGCGCTGGTGGCTGATTCATGTGAGAAACTGCAGAAGCTGGTGACTGAGTTTGGTAAAGTGTGTGGAAGAAGAAAGTTAAGAGTAAATGTGAATAAGAGCAAGGTTATTAGGTACAGTAGGGTTGAGGGTCAAGTCAACTGGGAGGTGAGTTTGAATGGAGAAAAACTGGAGGAAGTGAAGTGTTTTAGATATCTGGGAGTGGATCTGGCAGCGGATGAAACCATGGAAGCGGAAGTGGATCATAGGGTGGGGGAGGGGGCGAAAATTCTGTGGGCCTTGAAGAATGTGTGGAAGTCGAGAACATTATCTCGGAAAGCAAAAATGGGTATGTTTGAAGGAATAGTGGTTCCAACAATGTTGTATGGTTGCGAGGCGTGGGCTATGGATAGAGTTGTGCGCAGGAGGATGGATGTGCTGGAAATGAGATGTTTGAGGACAATGTATGGTGTGAGGTGGTTTGATCGAGTGAGTAACGTAAGGGTAAGAGAGATGTGTGGAAATAAAAAGAGCGTGGTTGAGAGAGCAGAAGAGGGTGTTTTGAAGTGGTTTGGGCACATGGAGAGGATGAGTGAGGAAAGATTGACCAAGAGGATATATGTGTCGGAGGTGGAGGGAGCAAGAAGAAGAGGGAGACCAAATTGGAGGTGGAAAGATGGAGTGAAAAAGATTTTGTGTGATCGGGGCCTGAACATGCAGGAGGGTGAAAGGAGGGCAAGGAATAGAGTGAATTGGAGCGATGTGGTATACCGGGGTTGACGTGCTGTCAGTGGATTGAATCAAGGCATGTGAGGCGTCTGGGGTAAACCATGGAAAGCTGTGTAGGTATGTATATTTGCGTGTGTGGACGTGTGTATATACATGTGTATGGGGGGGGGGGCCATTTCTTTCGTCTGTTTCCTTACGCTACCTCGCAAACGCGGGAGACAGCGACAAAGTATAAAATATATATATATATATATATATATATATATATATATATATATATATATATATATATATATATATATATATATATATATATATATATATATATATATTGGTGCATATCCTTTTCATTTTTTTGCTCCAGGATCCGTACTATGGGGTCTCTGCAGCCTCAAGTCTGGTCTGGATTATACATGCAGCAACTGAAGGGTTATTAAGACTGTTAACGTCAAACTATTTTTATATCAAAAAAAAAATATTATTAATCTCCTCCAACGTATCAGTTTTTAATGTCTTCATTATCATAGCTGTTATGGACTTAATTATCATACAAACCATACAGTATACCATACTCCGTGGTATATACATACCTTACACGACCGTTGCCTAGCCTAGTTCCCCTCACTGAAATAGAAAATTGTAATGGCTGAGGGGCACATCTTTCAAACAAACTCAATATAACGCCCTAGTATATTTTCATCACACTACATAAACCAATTTGCGAGTCACACGTGCAGTTTAGGACCTGAATGTTGTGGGGGATCCTGAATCAAGGTGAAAGTGGCGGGACAAACGACTGGACCTTGATTGCATCTGGTAACAGCAGTTTGTAGTAATAGACATAAGCCTTTCGTCGTGACTTTCATTTTTCAAAGTTAGCCTTAACTAGTTATTTATGATAAACATAAAGATTTGTAGATAATGTATTTTGTATTATTGGTGCAATCATGATGTTTTCACTAGTATATGGTGTTTCAACCAGGGGCGTATAATTGTAAAAACCTTGGGACTCCCTTTATATTATAAAGGAAACTTATCCCTTTTCTTTTAGAATCACCATATTATCTGTAGAAAATCCATCCCTTGTCCTCTAGAATCGCTGTATATTCATAGAAAACCTATTCCCTTTATTCAAGAATAGCCTTTTATTCCGTAGAGTGCACCGCGATAAATTCCATACAGATGTATTCCTTTTCTTCATAACTGTTGTATATTCTATGGAAAAACTTATCTTTTCATTCAGAATCGCCGTATATTCCAAAGAAACATTTTTCTCTACTTGTTCAGACTTGCCATATGCTCCATAGAAAATCGAACCCTCTAACCTCAGAGTTGTTGTATATTCCAGAGAAAACATACTCAAACGTAAACCTATCCCTTTTATTCAGATTTGCCTTATATTCCACAGAAAACCTATTCTGTTCTTCAGATTCGTCGTACATACTGCAGAAAACTTAGACAGTTAATTTCCAGATAATGGTATCTCCTACAGAAAACGTATCCCCTTTTTTTTCCAGAAATGTCGCATCTTTAACAGAAGTCTAGCATTATTTTTTCATTGTAACATACATACTGATATACAGTTACAGTACAGTATCTCACGATGGACTTCAGTGGAACCCTGTAAACACTGCTTAAACTCAATAGAAATGATTAACACTTGAAACCGATGATTTTCTGTAGTAAGATTTTTTTTCAATGCATCCCATCTTATTGTATACAGTTGTGTATACAATTAGATACAGTGCGAAAGGCACCTGATAGCAGCGTTCGTTGCTACACCACTACGAAGCAGTAGTCTTTATGATTAACAATAAGATTTCGTCGTCCACCAATGGTTAGTTGTGCTTTAAACTCCTAGAGCACTAAAGTACGATCCATGAGCATGATGATACATTTTGCCCTCAAATGTTTCATTCCGACACATCTACCCTCTACGCCCATCCCCATATATAGCTCATGACTCGCATCCATACATTAGTGTGACTACTATACCTTCAAACACACCCATTATCGCCCTCCCAGATAACGAACTCTCTTTCCGCACGTTCCTCAGTGCGTCCAGGATCTTCGCCCCCTCGCCAACTCTGTGACTCACTTCCTCTTCCATAGTTCCATTTGCTACCATATTCACTCCCGGTTATCTAAAACACTAAACATCATCCAAATCCTTAATTCTCTGAATCATGCCTCAGCTATCCTGTCCCACTATCCTACTAAACCTAATAGCATTGCTTTTATTCATATTCACTCTCAAAATCCTCCTTTCCCACACTCCTTCAAACTCAGTGACCAACTTCTGCAGTTTCTTATTCGAACCTGCTACCAGTGCTGTGTCATCAGCAAACAATTGACTCACTTCGTAGTCCTCCCTTATCCCCAACATATTTCATACTTGCCCCTCTTTGCATGACTTGCAATTACCTACTCATCACCTCATCCATAAGCAAATTTAACAGCTATAATGACAATCACAAACCCATGCAGCGGACCAACTTCGCTTGGAACCACTCTTTCTCCTTTCTTCCCACCCGTACACACTTCCTGTACCACTCCATATAGTTTTAAGACCTTTTACAAGGCATCTCTATCAACCCTCTCATGTGCTTTTTCCAGATCTATATACGGTTCAAACAAGTCCTGTCTTTCTCAGTATTTTTCACACTCATTATCTAAAGCAAAAGCTGATCTACACATCCTCTAGCACTTCTGTAAACACTTTGTACCTCCCCAGTGTGATGCTTTGTGTATGACATCATCCTCTTAATCTCTACTCTACCATATTTTTTTCGGAAGCAATCAACAAACTTATACTTGTATAGTTTGAACACACCTTTATCCCTCTTCCTTTTATACACCGGGATTGTTCATGCATTCCGTCATTCCACCATCCATTACCCTTTCTAACTTACGCATTTCACACATATCTATTGCACATGCCAGCATTGCTTCTCTAGATGCCTCTCATTCCTCATTCACTCCCACATCTTCATTTACTCTCCTCACCTTTGCCATCCTGCACTCAATCTCTCCTGGTATGTCTTTACACAAGTGTCTTTTCCAAACTCACTTTCACTACTGTCTTCTCATCCATAATGCTTCCCCTTTTCCGAAAACTTTAACAAATCATCACCTTCGCCTCCACAAGATAGTTATCAGACATCCCACCTGTTGTCCCTCTCAGCACTTCACATCCAAAAGTCTCCTTTTTGCACGCCTATCAATTAGCAAGTAATCCAATAATAATCGCTGACCATCTCTCCTACTTTTATAAGTATGCGTGTATATTTCACTCTTTTTAAGACAGGTATTCCTAGTCACCTGCTCTTTTTCACCACAGGACTCCACAAATTGTTCACCGTTTCCATTTACATTTGTAATACCCGGTTCTCTTGCCTTACAACTGCTGACACACTCATTCAGCTGTTCCCAAAAGACTTGCCTCTCATGATCTTTCTACTCATGACAACAGAAACTGCTAGATTTACATTTGGATAAATATCATCAAAGAGTGCTAGGTCATTGAAAGTTGTAGTTAGCATGTACAGCTTAGCTAGCCCGTGACTTAGATATGTCTGAGTGATGAGTGGCACAAGAGCACACCATTTCAGTCCCTGCTAGAGAACAGACCGTCAGAAGACAAAGGTGCACTCCGGGAAAAGACCCAGCGGATCCTGCTACAAACAACAATCTTGACCCTGACCACAGTTACGGTTGTAGAGAAGAGCCTCCCAAGATTGATGAAAATTATATGTAATTACACGGAGGGAAGTTCTAGTAACTGGAACAGCAGTATTTTTTTCCAGCTCTGCAAGAATAGTTAGTGCTAAGTTGTGGTGAGTGAGTACCATGCTACGATATGAGGGTGAGTGACTGTTACATAGACCGGGTTGTAATACATTTCACTTCAGACGTGGGGATAGCATCAGTACACTGATTTATGCTTATTTCCACCAGCCGTATGAGGTGGTGTTTCAACTATGTCAGAGCCATCAGATGAGAGTTCGAAAAATCTCTTATAGAACTTATGGAATTAAGTGAACACTTGTCCTCTTTGATGTGGCTTCCTTTTGGCCATTAATTTAGTCCTGACATTGTTCAGGGGACTTCACCTTGAGACTACTGTAACCGCTTGTAACTAAAGACAGAAAGTAACTTTCGCTCGCCACACAAAATATGTTTATAGTACTGAAAGATACTTTACGTAAATACAGTTGAAAATCCCCTTCAGAATATTCATAAGAGTGAAAGTCGTTTGATCCTACACCATCATCAAAAGGTTTTTCTTTGTATTTTCTAATGAAGCTCCGATCACCAAGTTTGTTGTGGCTGTTTCAAATGAGAACCGATTGGACTACAGGTATAGTCAGACCAAGTAAGGTATGAAAGGCTTGGATCGAACAGGATTCTTTTTTTCTGTTCCTTGTTAAAGTTATCAACAGTCCATTCTCTTATGCACCACATGATGTTATCTATATAGATTGAATGTCTTGACCTTTATCATAGCTTCCAACAAATAGTGAATCAACTACACTATCTTAGAAACTCCTTCTCAATATTATTTTTTTTTCCTTTTTGCTTTGTCGCTGTCTCCCACGTTTGCGAGGTAGCGCAAGGAAACAGACGAAAGAAATGGCCCAACCCACCCTCATACACATGTATATACCTACACGTCCACACACGCAAATATACATACCCATACATCTCAATGTACATATATATATATATATATATATATATATATATATATATATATATATATATATATATATATATATATATATATATATATATATATATATATATATATATATATATATATATATATATATATATATATATATATACACATGCACACAATTCACACTTTCTGCCTTTATTCATTCCCATCGCCACCTCGACACACATGGAATAACATCCCCCTCCCCCCTCATGTGTGCGAGGTAGCGCTAGGAAAAGACAACAAAGGCCCCATTCGTTCACACTCAGTCTCTAGCTGTCATGCAATAATGACCGAAACCACAGCTCCCTTTCCACATCCAGGCCCCACAGAACTTTCCATGGTTTACCCCAGACACTTCACATGCCCTGATTCAAATCATTGAAAGCACGTCGACCCCGGTATACCACATCGGTCCAATTCACTCTATTCCTTGCCCGCCTGTCACCCCCCTGAATGTTCAGGCCCCGATCACTCAAAATCTTTTTCACTCCATCTTTCCACCTCCAGTTTGGTCTCCCACATCTCCTCGTTCCCTCCACCTCCGACACATATATCCTCTTGGTCAATCTTTACTCACTCATTCTCTCCATGTGCCCAAACCATTTCAAAACACCCTATTCTGCTCCCTCAACCACTCTCTTTTCATTTCCACACATCTCTCCTACCCTTATATTACTTAATCGATCAAACCACCTCACACCACATATTGACCTAAAACATCTCATTTCCAGCACGTCCACCCTCCTGCGCACAACTCTATCCATAGCCCACGCCTCGCAACCATATAACATTGTTGGAACCACTATTCCTTCAAACATATCCATTTTTGCTTTCGGAGATAATGTTCTCCCAGGATTTTCGCCCCCTCCCCCACCCTATGATTCACTTCCTCTTCCATGGTTCCATCCGCTGCCAAATCCACTCCCAGATATCTAAAACACTTTACTTCCCCCAGTTTTTCTCCATTCAAACTTACCTCCTAATTGACTTGACCCTCAACCCTACTGTACCTAACAATCTTGCTCTTATTCATATTTACTCTTAACTTTCTTCTTTCACACACTTTACCAAACTCAGTTACCAAGTTCTGCAGTTTCTCAAATGAATCAGCCACCAGCGCTGTATCATCAGCGAACAACAACTGACTCACTTCCCAATCTCTCTCATCCCCAACAGACTTCATACTTGCACCTCTTTCCAAAACTCTTGCATTCACCTCCCTAACAACCCCATCCATAAACAAATCAAACAAACATGTAGACATCACACACCCCTGCCGGAAACCTACATTCACTGAGAACCAATCACTCTCCTCTCTTCCTACACGTACATATGCCTTACATCCTCGATAAAAACTTTTCACTGCTTCTAACAACTTGCCTCCCACACCATATATTCTTAGTACCTTCCACTGAGCATCTCTATCAGCTCTATCATATGCCTTCTCCAGATCCATAAATGCTACATACAAAACAATTTACTTTCCTAAGTATTTCTCACATACATTCTTCAAATCAAACACATGATCCACACATCCTTTACCACTTCTGAAACCACACAGCTCTACCCCAATCTGATGCTCTGTACGTGCCTTCACC
>NC_092225.1:2934665-2972165 GCF_036320965.1 Panulirus ornatus
GTTTACTGAATGTGTTAGATGATAGAGTGGCAGATATAGGGTGTTTTGTGCGAGGTATTGTGCGAGGTGAGAGGGTTAACGAGAATGATTTGGCAAATATAGAAGAGGTAGTAAAAGCTTTGCGGAAGATGAAAGCCGGCAAGGCGGCGGGTTTGGATGGTATTGAAGTGGAATTTATTGAAAAAGAGGGTGACTGTATTGTTTACCGGTTGGTAAGGTTATCTAATATATGTTTGGCTCATGGTGAGGTGCTTGAGGATTGGCAGAATCCATGCAGAGTACCATTGTACACAGGCAAAGGGGATAAGGGCGAGTGCTCAAATTACAGATGTATAAGTTTGTTGAGTATTCCTGGGAAATATATGGGAGGGTATTGATTGAAAGGGTGAAGGCATGTACAGATCATAAGATTCGGAAGAGCAGTGTAGTTTCAGAAGTGGCAGAGGATGTGTGGATCAGGTGTTTGCTTTGAAGAATGTATGTGAAAAAACTTAGAAAACAAATGGATTTGTATGTAGCATCTATGGATCTGGAGAAGGCATATGATAGATTTGATAGAGATGCCCTGTTGTGGGTATTAAGAATATATGGTGTGGAAGGGAAGTTGTTAGGAGCAGTGAAAAGTTTTTATAGAGGATGTAAGGCATGTGTATAAGAAGAGAGGAAAGTGATTGGTTCTCAGTGAATGTCTGTTTGCGGTAGGGATGCTTGATGTTTCCATGGTTGTTTAATTTGTTTATGGATTGGGTTATTAGGGAGGTGAATGCAAGAGTTTTGGAGAGAGGAGCAAATATACAGTCTGCTGTGGATGAGAGGGCTTGGGAAGTGAGTCAGTTGTTGTTCGCTAATGATACAGAGCTGGTGGCTGATTCGGGTGAGAAACTGCAGAAGCTGGTGATTGAGTTTAGTAAGGTGTGTGAAAGAAGAAAGCTGCGAGTCAATGTGAATAAGAGCAAGGTTATTAGGTACAGTAGGGTTGAGGGAGAAGTCAATTGGGAGGTAAGTTTGAATGGAGAAAAACTGGAGGAAGTGAAGTGTTTTAGATATCTGGGAGTGGATTTGGCAGCGGATGGAACCATGGAAGCGAAAGTGAGTCACAGGGTGGGGGAGGAGGCGAAAGTTGTGGGAGCCTTGAAGAATGTGTGGAAGTCGAGAACATTATCTCGGAAAGCAAAAATGGGTATGTTTGAAGGAACAGTGGTTCCAACAATGTTATATGGCTGCGAGGCGTGGGATATAGATAGAGTTGTGCGCAGTTGTGTGTTGGAAATGAGATGTTTGAGGAAAATATGTGGTGTGAGTTGTGGTTTGATCAAGTAAGTAATGAAAGGGTAAGAGAGATGTGTGGTAATAAAAAGAGTGTCGTTGAGAGATCAGAGGAGGGTGTTTTGAAATGGTTAGGTCATATGGAGAGAATAAGTGAGGAAAGATTGACAAAGAGGATATATGTGTCAGAGGTGGAGGGAACGAGGAGAAGTGGGAGACCAAATTGGAAGTGGAAGGATGGAGCGAAAAAGATTTTGAGCGATTGGGGCCTGAAGATGCAGGAGGGTGAAAGGCGTGCAAGGAATAGAGTGAATTGGAATGATCTGGTATACCGGAGTCGGCGTACTATCAATGGATTGAACCAGGGCATGTGAAGCGTTTGGGGCCTGGATGTGAAAAGGGAGTTGTGGCTTCGGTGCATTATACATGACAGCTAGAGACTGAATGTGCACGAATGTGGCGTTTGTTGTCTTTTCCTAGCGCTACCTCGCGCGAATGCGGGAGGAGGGTGTTGTCATCTTATGTGTGGCGGGAGGGCGACGGAAATGAATAAAGGCGGCTAGTATGAATTATGTACATGTGTATATTTGTATATGTCTGTATATGTATATATATATATGTATACGTTGTAATGTATAGGAATGTATATGTGCGTGTGTGGGCATGTATGTATATACATGTGTATGTGGGTGGGTTGGGCCTTTCTTTCGTCTGCTTGGTTGCGCTACCTCGCTAACGCGGGAGACAGCGACAAAGTATAGTAATGATATAGAAATGATATATATATATATATATATATATATATATATATATATATATATATATATATATATATATATATATATATATATATATATATATATATATATATATATATATATATATATATGAAACAGGAGTTGTGGGAGTATGTGATAGAATGTAAGAAAGTAAATTCTCGATTAATATGGGTAAAACTGAAAGTTGATGGAGAGAGATGGGTGATTATTGGTACATATGCACCTGGGCATGAGAAGAAAGATCATGAGAGGCAAGTGTTTTGGGAGCAGCTGAATGAGTGTGTTATTGGTTTTGATGCACGAGACCGGGTTATAGTGATGGGTGATTTGAATGCAAAGGTGAGTAATGTGGCAGTTGAGGGAATAATTGGTATACATGGGGTGTTCAGTGTTGTAAATGGAAATGGTGAAGAGCTTGTAGATTTATGTGCTGAAAAAGGTCTGGTGATTGGGAATACCTGGTTTAAAAAGCGAGATATACATAAGTATACGTATGTAAGTAGGAGAGATGGCCAGAGAGCGTTATTGGATTACGTGTTAATTGACAGGCGCGCGAAAGAGAGACTTTTGGATGTTAATGTGCTGAGAGGTGCAACTGGAGGGATGTCTGATCATTATCTTGCGGAGGCTAAGGTGAAGATTTGTATGGGTTTTTAGAAGAGAAGAGTGAATGTTAGGGTGAAGAGGGTGGTGAGAGTAATTGAGCTTGGGAAGGAGAATTGTGTGAGGAAGTACCAGGAGAGACTGAGTACAGAATGGAAAAAGGTGAGAACAATGGAAGTAAGGGGTTTGGGGGAGGAATGGGATGTATTTAGGGAATCAGTGATGGATTGCGCAAAAGATGCTTGTGGCATGAGAAGAGTGGGAGGTGGGTTGATTAGAAAGGGTAGTGAGTGGTGGGATGAAGAAGTAAGATTATTAGTGAAAGAGAAGAGAGAGGCATTTGGACGATTTTTGCAGGGAAAAAATGCAATTGAGTGGGAGATGTATAAAAGAAAGAGACAGGAGGTCAAGAGAAAGGTGCAAGAGGTGAAAAAGAGGGCAAATGAGAGTTGGGGTGAGAGAGTATCATTAAATTTTAGGGAGAATAAAAAGATGTTCTGGAAGGAGGTAAATAAAGTTCGTAAGACAAGCGAGCAAATGGGAACTTCAGTGTAGGGTGCAAATGGGGAGGTGATAACAAGTAGTGGTGATGTGAGGAGATGGAGTGAGTATTTTGAAGGTTTGTTGAATGTGTTTGATGATAGAGTGGCAGATATAGGGTGTTTTGGTCGAGGTGGTGTGCAAAGTGAGAGGGTTAGGGAAAATGATTTGGTAAACAGAGAAGAGGTAGTAAAAGCTTTGCGGAAGATGAAAGCCGGCAAGGCAGCAGGTTTGGATGGTATTGCAGTGGAATTTATCAAAAAAGGGGGTGACTGTATTGTCGACTGGTTGGTAAGGTTATTTAATGCATGTATGACTCATTGTGAGGTGCCTGAGGATTGGCGGAATGCGTGCATAGTGCCATTGTACAAAGGCAAAGGGGATAAGAGTAAGTGCTCAAATTACAGAGGTATAAGTTTGTTGAGTATTCCTGGTAAATTATATGGGAGGGTATTGATTGAGAGGGTGAAGGCATGTACAGAGCATCAGATTGGGGAAGAGCAGTGTGGTTTCAGAAGTGGTAGAGGATGTGTGGATCAGGTGTTTGCTTTGAAGAATGTATATGGGAAATACTTAGAAAAGCAAATGGATTTGTGTGTAGCATTTATGGATCTGGAGAAGGCATATGATAGAGTTAATAGAGATGCTCTGTGGAAGGTATTAAAAATATATGGTGTGGGAGGCAAGTTGTTAGAAGCAGTGAAAAGTTTTTATCGAGGATGTAAGGCATGTGTACGTGTAGGAAGAGAGGAAAGTGATTGGTTCTCAGTGAATGTAGGCTTGCGGCAGGGGTGTGTGATGTCTCCATGGTTGTTTAATTTGTTTATGGATGGTGTTGTTAGGGAGGTGAATGCAAGAGTTTTGGAAAGAGGGGCAAGTATTAAGTCTGTTGGGGATGAGAGAGCTTGGGAAGTGAGTCAGTTGTTGTTCGCTCATGATACAGCGCTGGTGGCTGATTCATGTGAGAAACTGCAGAAGCTGGTGACTGAGTTTGGTAAAGTGTGTGAAAGAAGAAAGTTAAGAGTAAATGTGAATAAGAGCAAGGTTATTAGGTACAGTATGGGTGAGGGTCAAGTCAACTGGGAGGTAAGTTTGAATGGAGAAAAACTGGAGGAAGTAAAGTGTTTTAGATATCTGGGAGTGGAAATGGCAGCAGATGGAACCATGGAAGCGGAAGTGGATCATAGGATGGGTGAGGGGGCGAAAATTCTGGGAGCCTTGAAGAATGTTTGGAAGTCGAGAACATTATCTCGGAAAGCAAAAATGGGTATGTTTGAAGGAATAGTGGTTCCAGCAATGTTGTATGGTTGCGAGGCGTGGGCTATGGATAGAGTTGTGCGCAGGAGTATGGATGTGCTGGAAATGAGATGTTTGAGGACAATGTGTGGTGTGAGGTGGTTTGATCGAGTAAGTAACGTAAGGGTAAGAGAGATGTGTGGAAATAAAAAGAGCGTGGTTGAGAGAGCAGAGGAGGGTGTTTTGAAATGGTTTGGGCACATGGAGAGAATGAGTGAGGAAAGATTGACCAAAAGGATATATGTGTCGGAGGTGGAGGGAACGAGAGAAGTGGGAGAGCAAATTGGAGGTGGAAAGATGGAGTGAAAAAGATTTTGTGTGATCGGGGCCTGAACATGCAGGAGGGTGAAAGGAGGGCAAGGAATAGAGTGAATTTGATCGATGTGGTATACCGGGGTTGACGTGCTGTCAGTGGATTGAATCAGGGCATGTGAAGCGTCTGGGGTAAACCATGGAAAGCTGTGTAGGTATGTATATTTTGCGTGTGTGGACGTATGTATATACATGTGTATGGGGTGTGTTGGGCCATTTCTTCGTCTGTTTCCTTGCGCTACCTCGCAAACGTGGGAGACAGCGACAAAGCAAAAAAAAAAAAAGAATATATATATATATATATATATATATATATATATATATATATATATATATATATATATATATATATATATATATATATGTATTCATATAGACAAATGAAAGCTTTCATATTATCATTTTGTTCAGTGAGACGTCACTGGATTTTCTCCTCCATTTCTTCTGCTATATCAGAGAACGTCGTCCCCGGATGGTGCGTATTATCCAGCATCTAATCTTGCATCTTGTCAGATTCAGCTGATGATAATCCCAACAGCATCTCTCCCACGATCAACAACCTTCCGTCTGCTGTTGCAGCTGAACTGTACCAAAGGAGCCAAAAAACGTCTAGAGATAATGTCACTTTTGGTCCTTGTGTGTCACATGAATGGATGTCGTCTTGTTCCTAATGTTTTACCGTCTGCATCATGTCATCCCAGAACTGGTTCAGATTTTTAGTTCTGCCTGACCATCAGATATAGGTAAAGTCGGACTGACTGACGGCTGTGGAGAAAACTTTTTGGTTCAAAGAGGAAATTTTCTGAAGAACGAATTTCTTACCAGTGTTCCAACCACTGTTCATCCTTGCTGTTTCTCTCTGTTGTGGTTGGCAAGAGATTTTCCGGTACTAGCTATGGATTTTTTTTTTTTTATTTTCCGCAGAAAATGTTTCAAGGGCACTTTTAAGGTAGCTTGTTTGATAATTTTATGTCATCGTCGGCTATTCCCAGTTGAAGATGGTTGATCAAGTACACAGTGAATCCAGCCTCCGAACATCATTAACACATCAACTCATACCACGGTGGTTAAGAAGGAGTTGCACACTTATACACTAAACTGATTCATTAAGTGAGGCCACTGTCTTCATTCATACCACTTCCGAGCACAGAACGCCTCCATTGCATCCTTTCCCTGCATACATCTTCATTTATAGCATTCCTAGCCGTAATCTGCTCGTTTGTTACATATATCTATCTCTTCTGAGGTCTACTTCTCTTCCTTGTGCTTTTTCTACATTGTTGCATATCTGCCTGACAGACCTGTCATCTGTCCTAGGCCATACCATCCTACATATCAGACTTATCATGTATGTGCCTCTTTTATGACTTCACATCACATAACCTCAAGTCTTAATTCTATATTCTATCTAGCCTCCTAATTCTGAATATACTACGGAAGTTATCCATCTCTGTTGTCGTATTTTTTTCCATCTTGATCTATATACAATAAGGTTTCATTGCCATACATCAGCTTTGGGACAAGCGTTCCTTCAGGCAAACCTATTGCGTACTCCGCTCTTGAATCATTGTCTATACACCAGGATGTTACTGCACCTAAATTTTCTTCCATTGTCTGACTCTTCTTTTAACTTCATGTTTTCTTGCGCCATCTTTATTAAACATTGCTCCTACACATTTGGACCGATTCAGCTGTTTACCTTAAGATCTTGATGTCCCACTGTGATTTCCCGTCTCTTATACTTTTATTGCCATTCTCTTTTGGCGTCCTCCTCCTACATGTATCATTAAATCGGCATCAAACTTTTGATTGAACTGATAACACAGCATCATCTACATACGACATCTGCGGCTTCTTCTATTCTGTTGTTCCTTAGTTAAGTATGACCACAACGATCGCATCTCACGCATTGTCTCATCCATTAAAACATTAGACAATCATGGGGACACCACACTACCTTAACACACTACCAACTATCTTTTTTTCCAGACCACTTACTCATACCCCCAGTTACTCTTAAAGACGCACTAAATCCACTACAAAAGCTCTTAACAGCATTCAGAAATTTTCCATGTATACCATGATATTGCGGAGTCCTTAACCCATAAATGTTACTTACAACGACTTTTTATTCTCTGAAATCTTCACTACCTACGTAGTGCAAATTCTGATCTACACACTCTTTTCCCTTCCTAAATTCACAATGTCCTTTACCTATAGGGGTTCAGAAATGTCTGTAATACGATCAATCAATGTTCTACACCTTGCCAACTAGGTCGAAGAAGCTATTCTTCAATAATAGCTACAGTCACTTTTACTTCCCGTTTGATTTACACATTGCGATAAATGCTGCTTCCATCCAGTCATCAGGCATCTGACCACTTTTCCTTGCTTCCCTACTCACTTTCCCGAGCCACTACACAACAGTTTCACCTTCAATTTCCTCATTTTGCTCACCACCTCATTTATAACCCCATATTTTCTTTATTTAAGAGCTTTATTACCTTCTTGCATCCTCATTTGAAATGTTTTCTTGCCCCACATTCCTCTTTCCTCCTTCTCTATAGTTCTCCATTTTCATCCATTACAAACTGATCTTCTCATACTGGCATTCCTTCCAGACTTATCTGATATATTCTTACTTCTTACACATACCTCTCGTCTGTTCTCACTTACCTCCCTACGGAATACTGTCATTCTTTCATAAAATTTGAGTCATGTTTTCTTGCGAGATCTTAATCTCTTTTCGTTTTATTGATATACATCTTTTCATATTCGATTAAGGATTTGTACTCTATACTCTTTGCCATTTTCATTATTATTATTGCTTGGGGGATTCAACTTTCTCCATATCCTCTGTTTTTCCTCCACCAGGTTTCTTGAATCTTGATTCCACCGCACCGTATCTCTTTTATAACTTGAGCATACTGTACTCTTGAAGCCACACTGTTCCTCCCCAATATGATCGTCTGTGCATGCCACCATCCTCTTAATTACCACTCTCCCATACAATGTTCCAGGTAAGCTCAACAAACCTATAACTTAGCAGCCTTCAGTGAAGCAGTCTTAAACTGCTTAAGTTCAATCTGCACTATTTTGGATCCTTTCAGCTTTTTGGATAACTTGTCCTAGAGGGTAAGTTTCTCACTTTCGTTCCCTACCTTTCCATTCCTTTCCTTTTCTTTTTCCACTCATATTTATAGTCTTATATTACCTGCAGTAAAAGACTATTCTACATGTTATCATATATGACGTACCATCTCCCAACCCTCTCCTAGACTTTATATTATGCACACTATCTGTAATGTTCCTTTACACCAAAAGGAAATCAGTTATACTCCTGTTTACCATCTCTTGCTTATGTCCCAACATATATATGTTTATGATATGCTTTTACAACACTCATTCCTCCTTATGCACAAAACTTAAGTATTCTTTCACCATTGTCATATATAACTGTGATCCCATACCCACCTATTATTACCTACTGAACCCGGTCCCCTCATCCATACATTTAAGTCATCCATAATACAGTTTCTCTCCTTAATCTACCTCCTGAATTGTTCGTTCAGCGTCTCTCCAGGGGGCATCCTAAACCTTTTTCTTCTCTATCGTTACACAGCACATATGCAATCGGTTCAGCAGACCACTCAAGCCTTTATCAAAATGCCTCATCTTTTCTTGTATAGGCATCTGTATCATCTTGAAGGCCAAATTTCACCCCTTCACTCCATCCAATTTAAAGGTCTTACACAAACCTAATATGTCTGTTGTCGCTTTGAAAAGTGATTACAACTTCCCATTTGCTTACATTCATCATTCATTATTATCATATTCTGCTCTCCAGCACTACCATGCATCTTAGTCAAAAGTAAATGCAGCCACACCCCTTTCGTCCGAGGTCACATGCCCCTTTTGAAGTGCATGCATTTGGTTTAAGGTTATTAATCTGGGAATACGATAGTAAGTAGTGAGTTAGCCAGGCAACTGAAATGACGCCTAAGTAGCTAATTGTGAAGCAATTTCATGATACTTCACAAATGCAGTAAATGAAGGAAAAAAAGTAATTCAACTAACCAAATCTTATTTCGAATATGATGTATTACTGAAGTGTTACGGGATGCTCGAAGAGTGCATGATAACTCTGCTTCTCTGATACTCTTGTCGAGTGCTATGACTTCCACATTACTGGGACTAGGTGGATCATACACACTGTTAAGAAGCTCTTTGTGTTACTGTTATGTTCGCTACGCAGGGCCTCTGAGAGGAATTTTATCAAAGGGTACAAAGTTTCTTTCGGTTCCCCTTCCTTTCTCCATTAGTCATCTTGTTTTTATCCACTACGGTTTTATACTATGTTCTTTAAGAATATCTTAACTGTGTAGGCTCACACGAAATGTGAATGCTAGTCTTCAATATAAGCAAACATTTTCTGAGATCCCAAGAATTCCCGAGCCTCCTTTTGGACCTCCGGGCCCGTGTACATTGTAGCCCATGAACCCCCCCTCCCATAGGCCCTGCGCGTACTATGATCCTCTGTGCAGTCTTTTGATGAATGGTGTGTTACAAATTCATGGTAATGAAGGGGTCGAGAGGGGACAGACCATGTTAGATTAAAGGCTTTTGCCAGGTCAAGGTCCAGTGAATCCTTAACAGTATATGATAACAAGTGGTACTCTTTAGGGCCTCTTATCTGCTTTCATGTGACGACTTTTCTAGTGGTCTCATGCTATAGTATACGTTCTGGAGATATCTGTTGTACTGAGAGTTTTTATAAACAGTGTCACGATGGCTTGTGAGGCTGATATGTTATTCTAAGGTTACGGTCATGAAGGTGATATGATATCCTGGTGTTTCTGTATGATTTCATGATGACCTGAGGAGATGCCATTTTATCTAAAGGTTCCCGTAAGTAATGTCATGATGACGGGTGGGGTTAGGACGGTATTTATCCTAAGGTTCCTGTACACAGTGTCATGTTGACTTGTGAGATGGGGATGGTGTCCTGATGTTGCTGTATACAGTGTCATGATGATCTGACGGGTTAGGATAGTATCCTGATATTGCAAGATAATGATGATGACTTATGGGTTCATAACGGTATGCTGAGGTTTCTGTATACAGTGTTATGATTACTTGTTTTGTTGGGTTGGTACAATGGGGTTCCTGTATACAATGTCATGATGACCTGTGGGGCTTGTATGGCATCCCAAGGTTTCTGTCTTCAGTTTGTGATGACGTACACGTTATCATGATGACCTTATTGTCTTCTGACGGGCTCTGTCTCACAGTTCTTTTATAGGACAATGGGATGACACCCTCTGTACACTGAGGCTTGTATATAAAGTGTTAGGATGACTTGGTTTGGGATTTATGTTTACATATTCAGTGTTGAGATCGAGTTATCAAGGGTTTTCATCAACTGTCAAGCATGTGTGTGTGTGTGTGTGTGTGTGTGTGTGTGTACACCATTACTTTCCTTGCTTTGTGTACACACACACACACACACACACACACACACACACACACACACACACACACCAACACCTTAACCTGCTCTGACGGGAGATTGAACGCCTAGGTCGGGTGTGAGCCGAAGGCCGCGGCTAGAGTTCGAATCCTAGAGAACCCAAACCCAGGCTGGGCCTTCTGACTCACGGGCAATAACGCTAGCCATCACACCAAGAAGGGTCGTGTGATTGTGTGTGTTTGCTCGTTTGTTAGTGTGTGTGTGTGTGTGTGTGTGTGTGTGTGTATGTGTGATTATCAAAATGTGCAGGACGAGAGGGGAAATGTACGTCCGAGGGACCCCATCCCCGGAACTTCCCCTTTCATAATACAATTTTTCAAACCTTTGTATACAGTCCAGTTTATTTCAGTCATCCTTCGCTCTTATAATACAAAAGCACTTCCTTATATACGTATTTTGTAACAAGAATCTTGCTTGATTTCATTATATCAAATCTGAGTGTTCTGTCTGCGTCTTTCGAAGAACTTTTCACTGTATACGTCATCAATCTGGTTTCAGAGCTTAAAGGCTGAAATCAGATCACCCATTACTCTTCATTCTTCCGTGTTGGAGAAATTCAAGGCATCTATCCTTTTCTTGTAACTCAGTTTTAGTAATAAGATGACATCTTTGTTGCCCTCCTCTGGACTTTTACTCCTGGTTCTTGAGCTTTGATATAAGTGCCGTTATCAAACCTCAAGACCATATACTGGTTTTGGTCTAATGCAGGATTTGTGACCAGCTTGCTGAATAGCCATTATTCTGATCACCGAGCATGAATAAGGACTTAAGCACAATGGAGACAGCACAGTGTCGAGATGATTCCCAGACTGGGGAATAAATCCCATGCCAGCCTACTGAACGACTTCAATCTATTTACCATAGAAAAGAGAAGGTTAAGAGACGATCTAATGCAATCATACAAAAATTTCAAAGGTTTTTATAAGCTTAATATAACAAGCTATTTATAAACCAGAATCGTCTGATTTCATCTGTGTGCATGAGTTTTACGGCGAATGACGCGAAGCACTTTTTCTCCAGCAGGACAGTTAACTGACGGAATGGTTTGCCAGTTGGGATTATTAAAGATAGTGCTACACATACGTTTATGAACACACTTGGTTAAATGATATTTCACCCAAGTCGAAGACGACTTATTTGCACCTCCTTAGCTATACTGAAGGTTGCAAATCTTTCTTTTTGAGTTATCTGTATGTCTTCCAGCCTTTACCACACTAATCTCTCAGTTTCTGACATCTTCCACTATTACAAACAGCCAGCTTCAAAGTGACTCAGTAGTCTTTAGCTGTTTGAATTTCTTTTTCTTTGTATATCACGTACAAATTTCATCAAGCTCGTGGACATATATAGTATTAGATCTTTTAGTATTCTATTCATGTCTTTCTAAACATTTCAATGATTTCCAGGACCTACGTCACACTCTATTTCACCAGTGTTGGCGCTATAGTTTCCTCCACTGTGAAAACGGTTTTAACCTTGTCATTTAGTTCCCTGTACATCTTTGCATGATCCACAACTGTTCCATTTGAATCCCTACAGTTTATTAGCTGTTCTTAAACTAGCCAAGTGCTCATGATAGATTTATGAAAAAGCTTTGAATTATCTCATGCTCGTTGATGTTCTTGGCAAAGGTTATATGTTCCTCCTTTCTTACCTAATACACTCATTCCTTGCTTTTTTATACGTTACAAATGTTCTCTGGCGGGGGTGTCGCCATATCTACTCCACAGCATATTGCTGCGCTCCTTCCTTCTTTTACATCTTGTACTGAACCAGCAGATCTGCTTTTTTTTTTTTACCTTCCCCTCTGTATTTGAGCCAAGATACATGTTCCTACTCTTCCTTGTAAATTTCATAGAACCTTTGTTTATGTGGTGTGTGTGTGTGTGTGTGTGTGTGTGCGTGTGTGTGTGTCTGTGTGTGAATGTGTGTGATTGCTATTTGTGTATCATGGGGAAAAACTTTTACACCCGCATTGGCCCGGATCTTATATGTACCATGTTTTTACTACTGTGTGCAAACCCAGACACACACACATATACACATATACACATACACATATACAAACTAGCCAAAGTGTGTGTGTGTGTGTGTGTGTGTGTGTGTGTGTGTGTAATTACTATCTGTCTTTATTATCTGTGTGTTAGGGGGAGAGAGTTTTACACCAGTGTTGCCCTTGTCTCTTAACCTTACATAATGTACCGTGTCTTTTACTCTTATGGGTGCACACACACACACACACACACACACACACACACACACCAGTCCAAACAAAGTACCTTTTTATCGAGCCGCACCAAGGGGAGGGGGAACACCTAAGTTGGGTGTGGGCCAACTGCCACTCTCAAGATTCGAACCCATATAGGCCCTTGCTTACTCATGGTCAGTAACATTACCTTCTACTGTACCACGTGTGTGCGTGTGTGTGTGTGTGTGTGTCCCATGGACCACGTCGCATGCAGTTCTGTGAGATTTCATATTCTCTTCTATCTGATCACCTGGTGTACAACAAGTGTGTTTTATGTGCCACAGGAGGTGGGATGTGACGGGGTACTGGGGTCTGGCCTGCAGCTGGACTCGTGTGGTCACTGCGGCGGCAACAACAGCACCTGCAGGGTGATCGCCGGCGTCTTCTCCCGACCCAAGATGCCATTCGGATACAACCTGATCGCCACGTTGCCCCGTGGCGCCGCCAACATCACCATCCAGCACGCCAAGCCCTCCACGAACTACCTCGGTCTGTCTCCCCTTTGTGTACAGTGTTAAGCTCAGAGAAGTAAAGAGAATCTTCGTTATTAAAACATGTTGAACAGATGGAGGAGCGTAACCAAGATTTTTTGTTATCAGGTTTTACCCATCTGTTCCTAACGACACCTCACTATGAGGAGAGAGGAGAGCAATTAGAATATAATGAGAATGAAAATGTTAAACTAGTCTCATCATACCATTATATACTGCATAATCTTAAATGTTTTACTTATATAAAAAGAATAGGGGAATCAATTTGGTCATTATCAATATCTTAGAGGAATGAAATGTTTGGAAGAGATGGACTTTTTAACTTAGAGTTGAGATTGACACAAGTTTGGATAAATCTTTTAAGTACCAGGTTAATCCCTCCACTTACAAAGTTAAACCCTCGCTTATTGAGCTCCCAATTAATTAGTTTATCTTTTAGCTACTTGGCAAATCTTCCATTGGCATAGGTAATACCTTTTTATACGAAAGCATTTTCTTTACTGATTAGATTGTCCAATCATTTGCTTAAATCTTTTTAAGATCTTTGGTTATATATTCTTTCCTAAATTACCAACAGAGATTCTATGTCCTTTTCAACTGCCTGGTTGAACTTTTAGAGCTAGACCTAAAAGACCTAAAAACGGTATCATCTTTATCTTGATACCGTTTGCAATGTGGTAAACTATAAAGGTCAAGGTAGTGTGGTAAAGGATAGAATTCTAGCAGTATGGTAAACGTTACGGTTCTAAGCGGTGATGTAAGTCGTGCAGTTCTAAGCAGAGGCAAATGTTACAGTTCAAGGCAGTTTGGGACGTGTTACAGTTCAAGGCAGTTTGGCACGTGCTACAGTGCTAGGCAGTGAAGCAGATGTTACAGTTCTAGGAAGTGCGGTAAAGGGTACAGTTTTAGGCATTATGGTAAATGTTACTGTTTGAGGCAGTGTGGTACGAGTTACAGTTCTAGGCAGTGTTTAATATTACTGTTCTAGAGAGTGTGATAAAAGTTACAGCTCTAGGTAGTGTGGTAAACGCTTCCAACAAATTAGAGAACATTTCCTTTATGTGAATGAATGAATCAATACATATAATGCATATGCTACTCAAACATCTGCTGTATATACATCTTGAAACCAGAGGCACAGAACGAAGATTGTTACGTGTATTGCTGGGACGTTGACCTCACCTCTATATCGCTTAAAACACCTCTCTTACCCTTAGAACAAATCTCCCTGACGACCCGCTGTAAGACAAGAAACAAATCTTTAAGACTCCAGACGCTTATATTTTGACTTTAAGAAAGTTATCACCTCTCACGCGCGTCATTTAAAGCAAAGACTATTTTCAAACTGTGTCTGCCCAGCACGTTAAATATATTCTTTTTATTCTAAACACACCTTTCAGATCGCCTGCCTCTCTAAACATTTCAGATGACCAAGAGATGTTATGCCCTTGAGCACGATGGTTCTTGAGCAAGGCTGTACGATCCCCGAATGCCTAACCTTTCATCTGGGCCTTATAGGCCAGGTCAAAGGCCAGCTCATTAAACCCGAGTCATATTGTTGAACTCACAGGGGTTGAGGACTTCAAACTTTTATATATCTGTCATTGTCTTACTTGTCCAGTGATGCTCCTTAAGTACTGAACATATAAGTATGACCCACGAACATGGATTCTCCCTGCAGCTCTTCGTCAGCCGACCGGAGAGTTTTTCCTTAACGGTGACTGGGCAGTGAACTCGTCGGGGAACTACCCGTCAGGGGGCACCACCTTCTCGTATCAGAGGCCGGAACGGTACCAGGGGGACAAGGTCACGGCCATTGGTCCCTTGACCCAGCCCGTTGATGTTATGGTGAGTCCTGGCGGAGTCTGTCCACCCTTGTCCAAGTGTCTTCTTATTGTTTTGTCTCGTTTTTACCACTTGCTATTACTTCATTTAGTTATTCAAATATTTCTTTCCTCCATCTTCGTAATGTAATGATTTTTTCTTTATACTGTCTTTGTATCATTTCGCACTGTTTCTGGTGCCTGTATCCTCCCATTTCATGATAGACTCTTGTCTTACGGTATTTGTTCTTTTACATTTCTAGCTCGTTACTTCATCTTACCATCTTTCTATCTTCATCAATCGTCTTCCATCCTTTCTATACTCGTGCTATTTAGTCTTTTACATGTTTTTAGGAGTATACTTACTGAAGGAATGTTCAAATTCTTCATGATCTCTGTTTTTGTTCTCATTTCAATCATTTAATCTTTTTCACTTTTGCTGATATATTTCCATGGTCTTTGGTTTTACCAGCCTGATTTGGCTATAGTCACATATTTTCATGTAAAGGAATTAATGAATATACCAGCTATAGCAATGTAAGAAGCTAACTTATCAGTTGGTCGTTATAAATCACTTAGGAGTTATGAAGCGGAATATATGTACGAGTCATTCTGGCCAACTGAAGTTCACTTATAAAGTTATATCTTGATATTTGATATATTTTTCTCAGTAATGACCCAAGTCTCTCCTGTGCCAGCTGTTCTACCAGTCACCCAACCCGGGCATCAGATACGAGTACCGTCTCCCCATGGCACCTTCATCTTCGAAGCGCTTATCCGGGAGTGTAGTGCCGGGGTCGCCCCAGCGACGAAGACGACCTGATAACCCTCTCAACCCACTCGTGCCTGGAGGACCCGCTTCCAGGACCCCGCCATCAGGTACATGATCTGGTTTCACCGTTGGACTACTCTTAAATACTGTGCTCAGTTCCACTGAGGTCGCTGGAGGTCGCTGCTCTTGTGACCATGTGGCCCGTCTCACATTACAGCCCACTACACCACGGCCGGCTTGTTCTATTAACTTGCTCACACAAAAACTTCAGTCTCATAGGACTCAAACAGCCTTGGCGACAAACGTTTACACGAAAGCAGTTATGATTCTAGATTTAGCCTTTATAAACATACCTCTCTTTAACCCTCTCTGGCCTCTCCACTACAAATACTCATATCATTTCTCTAACATACACACAGTCAACTCCTGAAAATCATATCCCTGCACTCGCCCTAATAGAGGATTTCAATGATAACCAACCCACCTTACACGTACTTGCTAAACTTAACATTTCTCAAGTATGCTTATTTGTACTATATGTTACACAAAACTGCCAACCTCAGTTGAAAAATGCCTCCATGTCTGAAAACATAAAGCATCTTGTAAGTCGTATCATTTCTGAGACTAACAATGAGACTAAAGTCTTCTCCAGTCGCTCCAGGGCCATTTTCTTCAACTAGTAAGAGAGAGGGAGAGAGAATATATGCTCTCCATCTTAACAATCGATTCCCCAAAGATGGTCTATCGGCTACTGCCTGTAGGTCGGGAACATCCTTTTGCTCCAGTCACTTGTCACTGTCTAGTGTCTCTCTCCTCCTTGACGATGGTTCTGTAAGCGGGGTCAATAGAGACCAAAGGTGTTGGCAGGTCACGCACGATGTTGCCACAAGCTGGCCCTTCTCTCTTACCACAAGACGTCACGTAAACCATCGTTCTTCTCTGAGTGTCGTTGATAAGTCTTGATTCCACCTGCATTTTCGTTCTCAAGAATGAAAATTGGTCTCTGAAGAACTAAATCTTCGTAATGAGAGAAGAAAATAGATTTTTGATTTCGTAAAAGATATTCAAGGACACACTACTACTTTCTTTTACCTGACGTATGTCTCTCACATCCACCCAATTCAGACGTCTATTGACGTATATATCCCACGTCTCATTAGACAACCTCCCCACCAGCCGGCCAGTTTTTACCAGAGCTTCTGTGTAGCCTGTTGCTAATGATATGCAAAGAACTATACTTTTTACTCACCTGCGTAAAGCATGACCTAATTCTTCTCTGTCTCTCTTTACATAGTCCACTGTATCACTTGGACAAATCTTTTTTCATTTTAGAGTGATATATTCAACCATTATTGTACAGAATGATTATATATATATATATATATATATATATATATATATATATATATATATATATATATATATATATATATATATATATATATATATATATATAAGAAAAGAAAAAAGATATATATATATATATATATATATATATATATATATATATATATATATATATATATATATATATATATATATATATATATGTATATATATATATATATATATATATATATATATATATATATATATATATATATCTTTTTTCTTTTCTTTCAAACTATTCGCCATTTCCCGCATTAGCGAGGTAGCGTTAAGAACAGAGGACTGGGCCTTTGAGGGAATACCCTCACCTGGCCCAATTCTCTGTTCCTTCTTTTGGAAAATTAAAAAAAAAACGAGAGGGGAGGATTTCCAGCCCCCCGCTCCCTCCCCATTTAGTCGCCTTCTACGACACGCAGGGAATACGTGGGAAGTACTCTTAATCCCCTATCCCCAGGGATGTACATATATATATATATATATATATATATATATATATATATATATATATATATATATATATATATACTTAGAAAAGCAAATGGATTTGTATGTAGCATTTATGGATCTGGAGAAGGCATATGATAGAGTTGATAGAGATGCTCTGTGGAAGGTATTAAGAATATATGGTGTGGGAGGAAAGTTGTTAAAAGCAGTGAAAAGTTTTTATCGAGGATGTAAGGCATGTGTACGTGTAGGAAGAGACGAAAGTGATTGGTTCTCAGTGAATGTAGGTTTGCGGCAGGGGTGTGTGATGTCTCCATGGTTGTTTAATTCATTTATGGATGGGGTTGTTTGGGAGGTGAATGCAAGAGTTTTGGAAAGAGGGGCAAGTATGAAGTCTGTTGGGGATGAGAGAGCTTGGGAAGTGAGTCAGTTGTTGTTCGCTGATGATACAGCGCTGGTGGCTGATTCATGTGAGAAACTGCAGAAGCTGGTGACTGAGTTTGGTAAAGTGTGTGAAAGAAGAAAGTTAAGAGTAAATGTGAATAAGAGCAAGGTAATTAGGTACATTGGGGTTGAGGGTCACGTCAATTGGGAGGTAGGTTTGAATGGAGAAAAACTGGAGGAAGTAAAGTGTTTTAGATATCTGGGAGTGGATCTGGCAGCGGATGGAACCATGGAAGCGGAAGTGGATCATAGGGTGGGGGAGGGGGCGAAAATCCTGGGAGCCTTGAAGAATGTGTGGAAGTCGAGAACATTATCTCGAAAAGCAAAAATGGTATGTTTGAAGGAATAGTGGTTCCAACAATGTTGTATGGTTGCGAGGCGTGGGCTATGGATAGAGTTGTGCGCAGGAGGATGGATGTGCTGGAAATGAGATGTTTGAGGACAATGTGTGGTGTGAGGTGGTTTGATCGAGTAAGTAACGTAAGGGTAAGAGAGATGTGTGGAAATAAAAAGAGCGTGGTTGAGAGAGCAGAAGAGGGTGTTTTGAAATGGTTTGGGCACATGGAGAGAATGAGTGAGGAAAGATTGACCAAGAGGATATATTTGTCGGAGGTGGAGGGAACAAGGAGAAGTGGGAGACCAAATTGGAGGTGGAAAGATGGAGTGAAAAAGATTTTGTGTGATCGGGGCCTGAACATGCAGGAGGGTGAAAGGAGGGCAAGGAATAGAGTGAATTGGAACGATGTGGTATACCGGGGTTGACGTGCTGTCAGTGGATTGAATCAGGGCATGTGAAGCGTCTGGGGTAAACCATGGAAAGCTGTGTAGGTATGTATATTTGCGTGTGTGGACGTATGTATATATATATATATATATATATATATATATATATATATATATATATATATATATATATATATATATATATATATATATATATATATATATATATATATATATATATATATATATATGTATATATATATGTGGGTGTGTGTGTATATATATATTTTTTCTTTTATTATTATTTTGCTTTGTCGCTGTCTCCCGCGTTAGCGAGGTAGCGCAAGGAAACAGACGAAGAATGGCCCAACCCGCCCACATACACATATATACACATACACGTCTACACAGGCAAATATACATACCTACACACCTCAACGTACACATATACATACACACACATACATATACAGATATACACATCAACATAATTCATACTGTCTGCCTTTATTCATTCCCATCGCCACCTCGCCACACATGAAATAACAACCCCCTCCCCCCTCATGTGCGCGAGGTAGCGCTAGGAAAAGACAACAAAGGCCCCATTCGTTCACACTCAGTCTCTAGCTGTCATGTAATAATGCACCGAAACCACAGCTCCCTTTCCACATCCAGGCCCCACAGAACTTTCAATGGTTTACCCCAGACGCTTCACATGCCCTGGTTCAATCCATTGACAGCACGACGACCCCGGTATACCACATCTTTCCTATTCACTCTATTCCTTGCACCTCTTTCAACCTCCTGCGTGGTCAGGCCCCGATCACTCAAAATCTTTTTCACTCCATCTTTCCACCCCCAATTTGGTCTCCCACTTCTCCTCGTTCCCTCCACCTCTGACACATATATCCTCTTGATCAATCTTTCCTCACTCATTCTCTCCATGTGACCAAACCATTTCAAAACACCCTCTTCTGCTCTCTCAACCAACCTCTTTTTATTACCACACATCTCTCTTACCCTTTCATTACTTACTCAATCAAACCACCTCACACCACATATTGTCCTCAAACATCTCATTTCCAGCACATCCACCCTAATGCGCAAATTTCTATCCATAGCCCACGCCTCGCAACCATACAACATTGTTGGAACCACTACTCCTTTAAACATACCCATTTTTGCTTTCCAAGATAATGTTCTCAACTTCCACACATTCTTCAAGGCTCCCAGAATTTTCGCCCCCTCCCCCACCCTATGATTTACTTCCGCTTCCATGGTTCCATCCGCTGCTAAATCCACTCCCAGATGTCTAAAACGCTTCACTTCCTCCAGTTTATCTCCATTCAAACTTACCTCCCAATTTACTTGACCCTCAACCCTACTGTACCTAATAACCTTGCTCTTATTCACATTTACTCCCAACTTTCTTCTTTCACACACTTTACCAAACTCAGTCACCAGCTTCTGTAGTTTCTCACATGAATCAGCCACCAGCACTGTATCATCAGCGAAGAACAATTGACTCACTTTCCAAGCTCTCTCATCCAGAACAGACTGAATACTTGCCCCTCTTTCCAAAACTCTTGTATTCACCTCCATAACAACTCCATCCATAAACAAATTATACAACCATGGAGACATCACACACCCCTACCGCAAACCTACATTCACTGAGAACCAATCACTTTCCTCTTTTCCTACACGTACACATGCTATACATCCTCGAAAAAATGTTCACTGCTTCTAACAACTTGCCTCCCACACCATATATTCTTAATGTCTTCCACAGAGCATCTCTATTAACTCTGTCATATGCCTTCTCCAGATCCATAAATGATGCATACAGATCCATTTACTTTTCTACGAGTTTCTCACATACATTCTTCAAAGCAAACACCTGATCCACACATCCTCTACCACTTCTGAAACCACACTGCTCTTCCGGAATCTGATGCTCTGTACATGCCTTCACACTCTCAATCAATACCGTCCCATATAATTTACCAGGAATACTCAACAAACTTATACCTCTGTAATTTGAGCACTCACCTTTGTCCCCTTTGCCTTTGTACAATGGCACTATGCAAGCATTCCGCCAATCCTCAGGCACCGCACCATGAATCATACATACATTAAATAACGTCACCGACCAGTCAATAATATATATATATATATATATATATATATATATATATATATATATATATATATATATATATATATATATATATATATATATATATATATATATATATATATATATATATATCCCATTTTAGAAAGTTAAAAGAAAATACAAGGAGGGGAGGATTTCTGGCCCCCCGCTCCCGTCCCCCCTAGTCGCCTTCTACGACACGCGAGGAATGCGTGGGAAGTATTCTTTCACCCCTATCCCCAGTTATAATATATATATATATATATATATATATATATATATATATATATATATATATATATATATATATTTTTTTTTTTTTTTATACCTTGTCGCTGTCTCCCGCGTTTGCGAGGTAGCGCAAGGAAACAGACGAAAGAAATGGCCCAACCCCCCCCCATACACATGTATATACATACGTCCACACACGCAAATATACATACCTACACAGCTTTCCATGGTTTACCCCAGACGCTTCACATGCCTTGATTCAATCCACTGACAGCACGTCAACCCCGGTATACCACGACGCTCCAATTCACTCTATTCCTTGCCCTCCTTTCACCCTCCTGCATGTTCAGGCCCCGATCACACAAAATCTTTTTCACTCCATCTTTCCACCTCCAATTTGGTCTCCCTCTTCTTCTCGTTCCCTCCACCTCCGACACATATATCCTCTTGGTCAATCTTTCCTCACTCATTCTCTCCATGTGCCCAAACCACTTCAAAACACCCTCTTCTGCTCTCTCAACCACGCTCATTTTATTTCCACACATCTCTCTTACCCTTACGTTACTCACTCGATCAAACCACCTCACACCACACATTGTCCTCAAACATCTCATTTCCAGCACATCCATCCTCCTGCGCACAACTCTATCCATAACCCACGCCTCGCAACCATGCAACATTGTTGGAACCACTATTCCTTCAAACATACCCATTTTTGCTTTCCGAGATAATGTTCTCGACTTCCACACATTCTTCAAGGCCCCCAGAATTTTCGCCCCCTCCCCCACCCTATGATCCACTTCCGCTTCCATGGTTCCATCCGCTGCCAGATCCACTCCCAGATATCTAAAACACTTCACTTCCTCCAGTTTTTCTCCATTCAAACTCACCTCCCAATTGACTTGACCCTCAACCCTACTGTACCTAATAACCTTGCTCTTATTCACATTTACTCTTAACTTTCTTCTTCCACACACTTTACCAAACTCAGTCACCAGCTTCTGCAGTTTATCACATGAATCAGCCACCAGCGCTGTATCATCAGCGAACAACAACTGACTCACTTCCCAAGCTCTCTCATCCCCAACAGACTTCATACTTGCCCCTCTTTCCAAAACTCTTGCATTTACCTCCCTAACAACCCCATCCATAAACAAATTAAACAACCATGGAGACATCACACACCCCTGCCGCAAACCTACATTCACTGAGAACCAATCACTTTCCTCTCTTCCTACACGTACACATGCCTTACATCCTCGATAAAAACTTTTCACTGCTTCTAACAACTTTCCTCCCACACCATATATTCTTAATACCTTCCACAGAGCATCTCTATCAACTCTATCATATGCCTTCTCCAGATCCATAAATGCTACATACAAATCCATTTGCTTTTCTAAGTATTTCTCACATACATTCTTCAAAGCAAACACCTGATCCACACATCCTCTACCACTTCTGAAACCACACTGCTCTTCCCCAATCTGATGCTCTGTACATGCCTTCACCCTCTCAATCAATACCCTCCCATATAATTTACCAGGAATACTCAACAAACTTATACCTCTGTAATTTGAGCATTCACTCTTATCCCCTTTGCCTTTGTACAATGGCACTATGCACGCATTCCGCCAATCCTCAGGCACCTCACCATGAGTCATACATACATTAAATAACCTTACCAACCAGTCAACAATACAGTCACCCCCTTTTTTAATAAATTCCACTGCAATACCATCCAAACCTGCTGCCTTGCCGGCTTTCATCTTCCGCAAAGCTTTCACTACCTCTTCTCTGTTTACCAAATCATTTTCCCTAACCCTCTCACTTTGCACACCACCTCGACCAAAACACCCTATATCTGCCACTCTATCATCAAACACATTCAACAAACCTTCAAAATACTCACTCCATCTCCTTCTCACATCACCACTACTTGTTATCACCTCCCCATTTGCGCCCTTCACTGAAGTTCCCATTTGCTCCCTTGTCTTACGCACTTTATTTACCTCCTTCCAGAACATCTTTTTATTCTCCCTAAAATTTAATGATACTCTCTCACCCCAACTCTCATTTGCCCTTTTTTTCACCTCTTGCACCTTTCTCTTGACCTCCTGTCTCTTTCTTTTATACATCTTCCACTCAATTGCATTTTTTCCCTGCAAAAATCGTCCAAATGCCTCTCTCTTCTCTTTCACTAATACTCTTACTTCTTCATCCCACAACTCACTACCCTTTCTAATCAACCCACCTCCCACTCTTCTCATGCCACAAGCATTTTTTGCGCAATCCATCGCTGATTCCCTAAATACATCCCATTCCTCCCCCACTCCCCTTGCTTCCATTGTTCTCACCTTTTTCCATTCTGTACTCAGTCTCTCCTGGTACTTTCTCACACAGGTCTCCTTCTCAAGCTCACTTACTCTCACCACCCTCTTCACCCCAACATTCACTCTTCTTTTCTGAAAACCCATACAGATCTTCACCTTAGCCTCCACAAGATAATGATCAGACATCCCTCCAGTTGCACCTCTCAGCACATTAACATCCAAAAGTCTCTCTTTCGCACGCCTGTCAATTAACACGTAATCCAATAACGCTCTCTGGCCATCTCTCCTACTTACATAAGTATACTTATGTATATCTCGCTTTTTAAACCAGGTATTCCCAATCATCAGTCCTTTTTCAGCACATAAATCTACAAGCTCTTCACCATTTCTATTTACAACACTGAACACCCCATGTATACCAATTATTCCCTCAACTGCCACATTACTCACCTTTGCATTCAAATCACCCATCACTATAACCCGGTCTCGTGCATCAAAACCACTAACACACTCATTCAGCTGCTCCCAAAACACTTGCCTCTCTTGATCTTTCTTCTCATGCCCAGGTGCATATGCACCAATAATCACCCACCTCTCTCCATCAACTTTCAGTTTTACCCATATTAATCGAGAATTTACTTTCTTACACTCTATCACATACTCCTACAACTCCTGTTTCAGGAGTATTGCTACTCCTTCCCTTGCTCTTGTCCTCTCACTAACCCCTGACTTTACTCCCCAGACATTCCCAAACCACTCTTCCCCTTTACCCTTGAGCTTCGTTTCACTCAGAGCCAAAACATCCAGGTTCCTTTCCTCAAACATACTACCTATCTCTCCTTTTTTCACATCTTGGTTACATCCACACACATTTAGGCACCCCACTCTGAGCCTTCGAGGAGGATGAGCACTCCCCGCGTGACTCCTTCTTCTGTTTCCCATTTTAGAAAGTTAATACAAGGAGGGGAGGATTTCTGGCCCCCCGCTCCCGTCCCCTCTAGTCGCTTTCTCCGACACGCGAGGAATACGTGGGAAGTATTCTTTCACCCCTATCCCCAGGGATAATATACATATATATATATACACATATACACATACACACACACACACACACACACACGCACACACACACACACACACACACACACACATATATATACATATGAAAAATGTAAGAAACAATTTAGAAAACTGAAACTTCTTGCTTGAAATGAATGGAAAAAAAATGAATGTCACATAATGGTTCAACCTCTGGCTATGGAAAAAAGGAAATGTATAATTTATTTACACAAACGTCAATAGCAGTTCTCATCAATTTAACCACTGTATCAATAAGCTTCAATGTCTAAGCTACATTTTTTTCCAATTTCACTATTTTCCTTCACATTTTCAATTGTGTCTGAAGGTTCTACTTCAAGAGTGATTGTTTTTCCAGTAAGGGTCTTCACATCTTGGTTACATCCACACACATCCATTTTTTTTGCTGGGTTGTGGTGGTGAGTGACGGTCATGCGATGAGGGTTCCAGCAAGTGAAGTGGTGGAGCCGTCACTTTAGCGAGGCTTGTGTGAGGTGGGCAATCCTGGGGGTAGACCAGTCACCGTGTCTTGACCTGTAGACGGGAGTCTCGTCGGCAAAGTACTCGTGCACCAGAGGACGAGGAGGAGGTCGGTGGTGGTAAGGGTTGGTTCCAATGGTCTTCGAACCAGCGTTCCGAGATATGGTAGGGGCGGTGATGAGAAAGCCATGACGACCAGTCACCTCTCTCTCCTTAACTCTCCTTAATATATATATATATATATATATATATATATATATATATATATATATATATATATATATATATATATATATATATATATATATATATATATATATATATATATATATATATATATATATATATATATATATATATATATATATATACATACTCATACATAAGCACATATACACACACACACACATATACATATATATACATATGAAAAATGTAAGACATAATTTAGAAAACTGAAACTTCTAGCTTGAAATGAAATGAAAAAATGAATGTCACATAATGGTTCAACCTCTGGCTATGGAAAGGGAAATGTATAATTTATTTACACAAACGTCAATAGTAGTTCTCATCAGTTTAACCACTGTATCAATAAGCTTCAGTGTCTAAGCTACATTTTTTCCAATTTCACTATTTTCTTGTCAAAGCACCATGTATGAAAACTATCACTCCAATAACACAACTATAAAACATTTACTTCCCCTTTAAAAAAGTTCTGGGGAAGTCTGTCTCGATACACTGCGGGACACTCTACCACCTGGCGAGGTTTGTGTTGCAATGGTTCTTCATTCACAAACGTAGTAGCATCACTGATGCCAGAGTCCCACATCTTTACTAACTTGATGCTAGTTACACTTTTATGAAGTAGTAAAGGTGATGAATTATTATCTCAGAAATGGACTCCTTGGGCGGCGTATGCTCTGTTTTCCCCATTAATCTCGTCTGCGTATTTGCAAGGTTACGCACGGCGGCCAGAGGACAGCAGCGCGTTATCAACGACCAATGTGAATAAGAGCAAGGTTATTAGGTACAGTAGGGTTGAGGGTCAAGTCAACTGGGAGGTAAGTTTGAATGGAGAAAAAGTTTAGGAAGTGAAGTGTTTTAGATATCTTGGAGTGGATCTGGTAGCGGATGGAACTATGGAAGCGGAAATGGATCATAGGGTGGGGGAGGGGGCGAAAATTCTGGGAGCCTTGAAGAATGTGTGGAAGTCGAGAACATTATCTCGGAAAGCAAAAAAGGGTATGTTTGAAGGAATAGTGGTTCCAACAATGTTGTATGGTTGCGAGGCGTGGGCTATGGATAGAGTTGTGCGCAGGAGGATGGATGTGCTGGAAATGAGATGTTTTAGGACAATGTGTGGTGTGAGGTGGTTTGATCGAGTAAGTAACGTAAGGGTAAGAGAGATGTGTGGAAATAAAAAGAGCGTGATTGAGAGAGCAGAAGTGGTTGTTTTGAAATGGTTTGGGCACATGGAGAGAATGAGTGAGGAAAGATTGACCAGGAGGATATATGTGTCGGAGGTGGAGGGAACTAGGAGAAGTGGAAGACCGAATTGGAGGTGGAAAGATTGGAGTGTGATCGGGGCCTGAACATGCAGGAGGGTGAAAGGAGGGCAAGGAATAGAGTGAATTGGATCGATGTGTTATACCGGGGTTGACGTGCTGTCAGTGGATTGAATCAGGGCATGTGAAGCGTCTGGGGTAAACCATGGAAAGCTGTGTAGGTATGTATATTTGCGTGTGTGGACGTATGTATATACATGTGTATGGGGGTGTTTCCTTGCGCTACCTCACAAACGCGGGAGACAGCGACAAAGCAAAAAAAAAAAAAAAAATATAAATGTATATTTTTTTTTTTTATACTTTGTCGCTGTCTCCCGCGTTTGCGAGGTAGCGCAAGGAAACAGACGAGAGAAATGGCCCAACCCCCCCCCCCCCATACACATGTATATACATACGTCCACACACGCAAATATACATACCTACACAGCTTTCCATGGTTTACCCCAGACGCTTCACATGCCTTGATTCAATCCACTGACAGCACGTCAACCCCGGTATACCACATCGCTCCAATTCACTCTATTCCTTGCCCTCCTTTCACCCTCCTGCATGTTCAGGCCCCGATCACACAAAATCTTTTTCACTCCATCTTTCCACCTCCAATTTGGTCTCCCTCTTCTCCTCGTTCCCTCCACCTCCGACACATATATCCTCTTGGTCAATCTTTCCTCACTCATCCTCTCCATGTGCCCAAACCACTTCAAAACACCCTCTTCTGCTCTCTCAACCACGCTCTTTTTATTTCCACACATCTCTCTTACCCTTACGTTACTCACTCCATCAAACCACCTCACACCACACATTGTCCTCAAACATCTCATTTCCAGCACATCCATCCTCCTGCGCACAACTCTATCCATAGCCCACGCCTCGCAACCATACAACATTGTTGGAACCACTGTTCCTTCAAACATACCCATTTTTGCTTTCCGAGATAATGTTCTCGACTTCCACACATTCTTCAAGGCTCCCAGAATTTTCGCCCCCTCCCCCACCCTATGATCCACTTCCGCTTCCATGGTTCCATCCGCTGCCAGATCCACTCCCAGATATCTAAAACACTTCACTTCCTCCAGTTTTTCTCCATTCAAACTCACCTCCCAATTGACTTGACCCTCAACCCTACTGTACCTAATAACCTTGCTCTTATTCACATTTACTCTTAACTTTCTTCTTCCACACACTTTACCGAACTCAGTCACCAGCTTCTGCAGTTTCTCACATGAATCAGCCACCAGCGCTGTATCATCAGCGAACAACAACTGACTCACTTCCCAAGCTCTCTCATCCCCAACAGACTTCATACTTGCCCCTCTTTCCAAAACTCTTGCATTTACCTCCCTAACAACCCCATCCATAAACAAATTAAACAACCATGGAGACATCACACACCCTGCCGCAAACCTACATTCACTGAGAACCAATCACTTTCCTCTCTTCCTACACGTACACATGCCTTACATCCTCGATAAAAACTTTTCACTGCTTCTAACAACTTGCCTCCCACACAATAGATTTTTAATACCTTCCACAGAGCATCTCTATCAACTCTATCATATGCCTTCTACAGATCCATAAATGCTACATACAAATCCATTTGCTTTTCTAAGTATTTCTCACATACATTCTTCAAAGCAAACACCTGATCCACACATCCTCTACCACTTCTGAAACCACACTGCTCTTCCCGAATCTGATGCTCTGTATATGCCTTCACCCTCTCAATCAATACCCTCCCATATAATTTCCCAGGAATACTCAACAAACTTATACCTCTGTAATTTGAGCACTCACTCTTATCCCCTTTGCCTTTGTACAATGGCACTATGCACGCATTCCGCCAATCCTCAGGCACCTCACCATGAGTCATACATACATTAAATAACCTTACCAACCAGTCAACAATACAGTCACCCCCTTTTTTAATAAATTCCACTGCAATACCATCCAAACCTGCTGCCTTGCCGGCTTTCATCTTCCGCAAAGCTTTTACTACCTCTTCTCTGTTTACCAAATCATTTTCCCTAACCCTCGCACTTTGCACACCACCTCGACCAAAACACCCTATATCTGCCACTCTATCATCAAACACATTCAACAAACCTTCAAAATACTCACTCCATCTCCTCACATCACCACTACTTGTTATCACCTCCCCATTTGCGCCCTTCACTGAAGTTCCCATTTGCTCCCTTGTCTTACGCACTTTGTTTACCTTCTTCCAGAACATCTTTTTATTCTTCCTAAAATTTAATGATACTCTCTCACCCCAACTCTCATTTGCCCTTTTTTTCACCTCTTGCACCTTTCTCTTGACCTCCTGTCTCTTTCTTTTATACGTCTCCCACTCAATTGCATTTTTTCCCTGCAGAAATCGTCCAAAAGCCTCCCTCTTCTCTTTCACTAATACTCTTACTTCTTCATCCCACCACTCACTACCCTTTCTAATCAACCCACCTCCCACTCTTCTCATACCACAAGCATCTTTTGCGCAATCCATCACTGATTCCCTAAATACATCCCATTCCTCCCCCACTCCCCTTACTTCCATATATATATATATATATATATATATATATATATATATATATATATATATATATATATATATATATATATATATATGTATGGCCCAACCCATCCCCCATACACATGTATATACATACACGTCCACACAATATACATATATATATATATATATATATATATATATATATATATATATATATATATATATATATATATATATATATATATATATATATATATATATATATATATATATATATATATATATATATATATATATATATATATATATATATATATATATATATATATATATATATATATATATACATATATATGTATATATATATATATGTACATTGTGTGGACGTGTATGTATATACATGTGTTGGGCCGTTTCTTTCGTCTGTTTCCTTGCGCTACCTCGCAAACGCGGGAGACAGCGACAAAGCGAAATGAATAAATATTTATGTATATATATATATATATATATATATATATATATATATATATATATATGTACATAAATATTCATTCATTTATTCATTTTGCTTTGTCGCTGTCTCCCGCGTTTGCGAGGTAGCGCAAGGAAACAGACGAAAGAAATGGCCCAACCCACCCCCATACACATGTATATACATACACGTCCACACAATGTACACATATATATACACACACAGACACATACATATATACCCATGCACACAATTCACACTGTCTACCTTTATTCATTTCCACCGCCACCTCGCCACACATGGAATACCATCCCCCTCTCCGCTCATGTATGCGAGGTAGCGCTAGGAAAAGACAACAAGGCCCCATTCGTTCACACTCAGTCTCTAGCTGTCATGCAATAATGCGCGGAACCAAACCACGTGACACCACACATTGTCCTCAAACATCTCATTTCCTGCACATCCACCCTCCTGCGCACAACTCTATCCATATATGTATATATATATATATGTATATATATATATATATATATATATATATATATATATATATATATATATATATATATATATATATATATATATATATATATATCGCTACCTCGCAAACGCGGGAGACAGCGACAAAGTATAAAAAAAAAAAAAAAAAAAAAAAAAATATATATATATATATATATATATATATATATATATATATATATATATATGTATATATATATATATATATATATATATATTTTCTTTTTTTTTTGGCTTAGTCGCTGTCTCCCGCATTTTCGAGGTAACGCAAGGAAACAGACGAAAAAAATGGCCCAACCCACCCCCATACACAGGTATATATAAACACGTCCACACACGCAAATATACATACCTATATATCTCAATATACACATATGTATACACACACACACACACACACACATACATATATACCCATGCACACAATTCACACTGTCTGCCTTTATTCATTTCCATCGCCAACTCGCCACACATGGAATACCATCCCACTCCCTCCTCATTTGTGCGAGCTAGCGCTAGGAAAAGACAACAAGGCCCCATTCGATCACACTCAGTCTCTAGCTGTCATGCAATAATGCCCGCAACCACAGCTCCCTTTCCACATCCAGGCCCCCCACAACTTTCCATGGTTTACCCCAGACGCTTCACATGCCCTGATTCAATCCACTGACTCATTTACTCTTAACTTTCTTCTTTCACACACCTTACCAAACTCAGTCACCAGCTTCTGCAGTTTTTCACATGAATCAGCCACCAGCGCTGTCTCATCAGCGAACAACTAACTCACTTCCCAAGCTCTCTCATCCACAACAGACTTCATACTTGCCCCTCTTTCCAAAACTCTTGCATTCACCTCCCTAAGAACCCCATCCATAAAAAAATTAAACAACCATGGAGACATCACACACCCCTGCCGCAAACCTACGTTCACTGAGAACCAATCACTTTCCTCTCTTCCTACACGTACACATGCCTTACATCCTCGATAAAGACTTTTCACTGCTTCTATTAACTTGCCTCCCACACCATATATCCTTAATGCCTTCCACAGAGCATCTCTATCAACTCTATCATATACCTTCTCCAGATACATAAATGCTACAAACAAATCCATTTGCTTTTCTAAGTATTTCTCACAGACAATCTTCAAAGCAAACACCTGATCCACACATCCTCTACCACTTTTGAAACCACACTGCTCGTCCCCAATGTGATGCTCTGTACATGCCTTCACCCTCTCAATCAATACCCTCCCATATAATTTACCAGGAATACTCAACAGACTTATACCTCTGTAATTTGAGCACTCACTCTTATCCCCTTTGCCTTTGTACAATGGCACTATGCACACATTCCGCCAGTCTTCAGGCACCTCACCATGAGTCATAGATACATTAAATAACCTTACCAATCAGTCAACAATACTGTCACCCACTTTTTTAATAGATTCCACTGAAATACCATCCAAACCTCCTGCCTTGCCGGATTTCATCTTCCGCAAAGCTTTTACTACCTCTTCTCTGTTTACCAAATCATTTTCCCTAACCCTCTCACTTTGCACACCACCTCGACCAAAACACCCTATATCTGCCACTCTATAATCAAACATATTCAACAAACCTTCAAAATACTCACTCCATCTCCTTCTCACATCACCACTACTTGTTACCACCTCCCCATGAGCGCCCTTCACTGAAGTTCCCATTTGCTCCCTTGTCTTACGCACTTTATTTACCTCCTTCCAAAACATCTTTTTATTCTCCCTAGAATTTAAGGATACTCTCTCACCCCAACTCTCATTTGCCCTCTTTTTCACCTCCTGCACCTTTCTCTTGACCTCCTGCCTCTGTCTTTTATACATCTCCCACTCAATTGCATTTTTTTTATTGCAAAAATCGTCGAAATGCCTCTCTCTTCTCTCACTAATAATCTTTCTTCATCATCCCACCACTCACAACCCTTTCTAGTCAAACCACCTCCCACTCTTCTCATGCTACAAGCATCTTTTGCGCACTCCATCACTGATTTCCTAAATACATCCCATTCCTCCCCCACTCCCTTTACTTCCATTGTTTTCAACTTTTTCCATTCTGTACTCAGTCTCTCCTGGTACTTCCTTACACATGTCTCCTTCCCAAGCTCACTTACTCTCACCAACCTCTTCACCCCAACATTCACTCCTCTTTTCTGAAAACCCATGCAAATCTTCACCTTAGCCTCCATAAGATAATGATCAGACATCCCTCCAATTGCACCTCTCAGCACATTAACATCCAAAAGTCTCTCTTTCGCGTGCCTGTCAATTAACACGTAATCCAATAGCGCTCTCTGGCCATCTCTCCTACTTACATAAGTATACTTATGTATATCTCGCTTTTTAAACCAGGTATTCCCAATCACCAGTCCTTTTTCAGCACATAAATCTACAAGCTCTTCACCATTTCCATTTACAACACTGAACACCCCATGTATACCAATTATTCCCTCAACTGCCACATTACTCACCTTTGCATTCAAATCACCCATCACTATAATCCGATCTTGTGCATCAAAACCACTAACACACTCATTCAGCTGCTCCCAAAACACTTGCCTCTCATGAGCTTTCTTCTCATGCCCAGGTGCATATGCACCAATAATCACCCATCTCTATCCATCAACTTTCACTTTTACCCATATTAATCGATAAGCTACTTTCTTACATTCTATCACATACTCCCTGACTTTACTCCCACGACATTCCCAAACCACTTTTCCCCTTTACTCTTGAGCTTCGTTTTACTCAGAGCCAAGACATACAGGTTCCTCTCCTTAAACATACTACCTATCTCTCCTTTTTTCACATCTTGGTTACATCCAAACACATTTTGACACCCCAATCTGAGTCTACGAGGAGGATGAGCACTCCCCGCGTGACTCCTTCTGTTTCCCATTTTTAGAAACGGATCTGGAGAAGGCATATGATAGAGTTGATAGAGATGCTCTGTGGAAGGTATTAAGAATATATGGTGTGGGAGGCAAGTTGTCAGAAGCAGTGAAAAGTTTTTATCGAGGATGTAAGGCATGTGTACGTGTAGGAAGAGAGGAAAGTGATTGGTTCTCAGTGAACGTAGGTTTGCGGCAGGGGTGGGTGATGTCTCCATGGTTGTTTAATTTGTTTATGGATGGGGTTGTTAGGGAGGTGAATGCAAGAGTTTTGGAAAGAGGGGCAAGTATGAAGTCTGTTGGGGATGAGAGAGCTTGGGAAGTGAGTCAGTTGTTGTTCGCTGATGATACAGCGCTGGTGGCTGATTCATGTGAAAAATTGCAGAAGCTGGTGACTGAGTTTGGTAGTGTGTGAAAGAAGAAAGTTAAGAGTAAATGTGAATAAGAGCAAGGTTATTAGGTACAGTAGGGTTGAGGGTCAATTCAATTGGGAGGTGAGTTTGAATGGAGAAAAACTGGAGGAAGTGAAGTGTTTTAGATATCTGGGAGTGGATCTGGCAGCGGATGGAACCATGGAAGCGGAAGTGGATCATAGGGTGGGGGAGGGGCGAAAATTCTGGGAGCCTTGAAGAAGGTGTGAAAGTCGAGAACATTATCTCGGAAAGCAAAAATGGGTATGTTTGAAGGAATAGTGGTTCCAACAATGTTGTATGGTTGCGAGGCGTGGACTCTGGATAGAGTTGTGCGCAGGAGGATGGATGTGCTAGAAATGAGATGTTTGAGGACAATGTGTGGTGTGAGGTGGTTTGATCGAGTAAGCAACGTAAGGGTAAGAGAGATGTTTGGAAATAAAAAGAGCGTGGTTGAGAGAGCAGAAGAGGGTGTTTTGAAATGGTTTGGTCACATGGAGAGAATGAGTGAGGAAAGATTGACCAAGAGGATATATGTGTCGGAGGTGGAGGGAACGAGGAGAAGAGGGAGACCAAATTGGAGGTGGAAAGATGGAGTGAAAAAGATTTTGTGTGATCGGGGCCTGAACATGCAGGAGGGTGAAAGGAGGGCAAAGAACAGAGTGAATTGGAGCGATGTGGTATACCGGGGTTGACGTTCTGTCAGTGGATTGAATCAAGGCATGTGTATGGGGGTGGGTTTGGCCATTTCTTTCGTCTGTTTGCTTGCGCTACCTCGCAAACGCGGGAGACAGCGACAAAGCAAAAAAAAAAAAAGAAAATATATATATATATATATATATATATATATATATATATATATATATACATATATATATATATATATATATATATATATATATATATATATATATATATATATATATATATATATATATATATATATATATTTTTTTTTTTTTTTTTTTTTTTATACTTTGTCGCTGTCTCCCGCGTTTGCGAGGTAGCGCAAGGAAACAGACGAAAGAAATGGCCCAACCCCCCCCCCATACACATGTACATACACACGTCCACACACGCAAATATACATACCTACACAGCTTTCCATGGTTTACCCCAGACGCTTCACATGCCTTGCTTCAATCCACTGACAGCACGTCAACCCCTGTATACCACATGACTCCAATTCACTCTATTTCTTGCCCTCCTTTCACCCTCCTGCATGTTCAGGCCCCGATCACACAAAATCTTTTTCACTCCATCTTTCCACCTCCAATTTGGTCTCCCTCTTCTCCTCGTTCCCACCACCTCCGACACATATATCCTCTTGGTCAATCTCTCCTCACTCATTCTCTCCATGTGCCCAAACCATTTCAAAACACCCTCTTCTGCTCTCTCAACCACGCTCTTTTTATTTCCACACATCTCTCTTACCCTTACGTTACTTACTCGATCAAACCACCTCACACCACACATTGTCCTCAAACATCTCATTTCCAGCACATCCATCCTCCTGCGCACATCTCTATCCATAGCCCACGCCTCGCAACCATACAACATTGTTGGAACCACTATTCCCTCAAACATACCCATTTTTGCTTTCCGAGATAGTGTTCTCGACTTCCACACATTTTTCAAGGCTCCCAAAATTTTCGCCCCCTCCCCCACCCTATGATCCACTTCCGCTTCCATGGTTCCATCCGCTGACAGATCCACTCCCAGATATCTAAAACACTTCACTTCCTCCAGTTTTTCTCCATTCAAACTCACCTCCCAATTGACTTGACCCTCACCCCTACTGTACCTAATAACCTTGCTCTTATTCACATTTACTCTCAACTTTCTTCTTCCACACACTTTACCAAACTCAGTCACCAGCTTCTGCAGTTTCTCACATGAATCAGCCACCAGCGCTGTATCATCAGCGAACAACAACTGACTCACTTCCCAAGCTCTCTCATCCCCAACAGACTTCATACTTGCCCCTCTTTCCAGGACTCTTGCATTTACCTCCCTAACAACCCCATCCATAAACAAATTAAACAACCATGGAGACATCACACACCCCTGCCGCAAACCTACATTCACTGAGAACCAATATATATATATATATATATATATATATATATATATATATATAATATATATATATATATATATATATATATATATATATATATATATATATATATATATATATATATATATATATGTGGTGAGGTGATAACAAGTAGTGGTGATATGAGAAGGAGATGGAGTGAGTATTTTGAAGTTTGTTGAATGTGTTTGATGCTTGAGTGGCAGATATAGGGTGTTTTGGTCGAGGTGGTGTGCAAAGTGAGAGGGTTAGGGAAAATGATTTGGTAAATAGAGAAGAGGTAGTAAAAGCTTTACGGAAGATGAAAGCCGGCAAAGCAGCAGGTTTGGATGGTCTTGCAGTGGAATTTATTAAGAAGGGGGGTGACTGTATTGTTGACTGGTTGGTAAGGTTATTTTACGTATGTATGTTTCATGGTGAGGTGCCTGAGGATTGTCGGAATGCGTGCATAGTGCCATTGTGCAAAGGCAAAGGGGATAAGAGTGAGTGCTCAAATTACAGAGGTATAAGTTTGTTGAGTATTCCTGATAAATCATATGGGATGTTATCGACTGAGAGGGTGAAGGCGTGTACAGAGCATCAGATTGGGGAAAAGTAGTGTGTTTTCAGAAGTGGTAGAGGATGTGTGGATCAGGTGTTTGCTTTATAGAATTTATGTGTGAAATACTTAGAAAACAAATGGATTTGTATGTAGCATTTATGGATATGGAGAAGGCATATGATAGAGTTGATAGAGATGCTCTCTGGAAGGTTTTAAGATTATATGGTGTGGGAGGCAAGTTGTTAGAAGCGGTGAAAAGTTTTTATCGAGGATGTAAGCCATGTGTACGTGTAGGAAGAGAGGAAAGTGATTGGTTCTCAGTGAATGTAGGTTTGCATGAGGGGTGTGTGATGTCTCCATGGTTGTTTAATTTGTTTATGGATGAGGTTGTTAGGGAGGTGAATGCAAGAGTTTTGTAAAGAGGGGCAAGTATGCAGTCTGTTGTGGATAAGAGAGCTTGGGAGGTGAGTCAGTTGTTATTCGCTGATGATACAGCGCTTGTGGCTGATTCATGTAAGAAACTGCAGAAGCTGGTGACTGAATTTGGTAAAGTGTGTGAAAGAAGAAAGTTAAGAGTAAATGTGAATAAGAGCAACGTTATTAGGTACGGTAGGGTTGAGGGTCAAATCAATTGGGAGGTAAGTTTGAATGGAGAAAAACTGGAGGAAGTAAAGTGTTTTAGATATATGGGAGTGGATCCGGCAGCGGATGGAACCATGGAAGCGGAAGTGATTTATAGGATGGGGGAGTGGGCGAAAATTCTGGAAGCCTTGAAGAATGTTTGGAAGTCGAGAACATTATCTCGGAAAGCAAAAATGGGTATGTTTGAAGGAATAGTGGTTCAAACAATGTTCTATGGTTGCGAGGCATGGGCTATGGATAGAGTTGTGCGCGGGAGGGTGGATGTGCTTGAAATGAGATGTTTAAGGAAGGTATGTGGTGTAAGGTGGTTTGATCGAGTAAGTAATGTAAGGGTGAGAGGTGTGTGGAAATAAAAAGAGTGTGGTTGAGAGAGCAGAAGAGGGTGTTTTGAAATGGTTTGGTCACATGGAGAGAATGAGTGAGGAAAGATTGACCAAGAGGATATATATGTCAGAGGTGGAGGGAAGGAGGAGAAGTGGGAGACCAAATTGGAGGTGGAAAAATGGAGTGAAGAAGATTTTGAGTGATCGGGGCCTGAACATGCAAGAGGGTGAAAGGCGCGCAAGGAATAGAGTGAATTGGAATGATGTGGTATACCGGGGTCGACGTGCTGTCAATGGATTGAAGCAGGGCATGTGAAGTGTCTAGGGTGAACCATGGAAAGTTGTGTGGGGCCTTGATGTGGAAAGGGAGCTGTGGTTTCGGTGTATTATTACTTGACAGCTAGAGACTGAGTGTGAACTAATGGGGCCTTTGGTATCTTTCCTAGCGCTACCTCGCACACATGAGGTGGGAGGGGGTTGTTAGTCCATGTGTGGCGATGTGGCGATAGGAACAAATAAAGGCAGAAAGTATGAATTATGTACATGTGTATATA
>NC_092225.1:2977165-3004138 GCF_036320965.1 Panulirus ornatus
TGGATTGAATCAGGGCATGTAAAGCGTCTGGGGTAAACCATGGAAAGCTGTGTAGGTATGTATATTTGCGTGTGTGGACGTATGTATAATATGTGTATGGGGTTTTTCCTTGCGCTACCTCACAAACGCGGGAGACAGCGACAAAGCAAAAAAAAAAAAAAAATATAAATGTATATTTTTTTTTTTTATACTTGTCGCTGTCTCCCGCGTTTGCGAGGTAGCGCAAGGAAACAGACGAGAGAAATGGCCCAACCCCCCCCCCCCCATACACATGTATATACATACGTCCACACACGCAAATATACATACCTACACAGCTTTCCATGGTTTTACCCCAGACGCTTCACATGCCTTGATTCAATCCACTGACAGCACGTCAACCCCGGTATACCACATCGCTCCAATTCACTCTATTCCTTGCCCTCCTTTCACCCTCCTGCATGTTCAGGCCCCGATCACACAAAATCTTTTTCACTCCATCTTTCCACCTCCAATTTGGTCTCCCTCTTCTCCTCGTTCCCTCCACCTCCGACACATATATCCTCTTGGTCAATCTTTCCTCACTCATCCTTTCCATGTGCCCAAACCACTTCAAAACACCCTCTTCTGCTCTCTCAACCACGCTCTTTTTTATTTCCACACATCTCTCTTACCCTTACGTTACTCACTCCATCAAACCACCTCACACCACACATTGTCCTCAAACATCTCATTTCCAGCACATCCATCCTTCTGCGCACAACTCTATCCATAGCCCACGCCTCGCAACCATACAACATTGTTGGAACCACTGTTCCTTCAAACATACCCATTTTTGCTTTCCGAGATAATGTTCTCGACTTCCACACATTCTTCAAGGCCCCAGAATTTTCGCCCCCTCCCCCACCCTATGATCCACTTCCGCTTCCATGGTTCCATCCGCTGCCAGATCCACTCCCAGATATCTAAAACACTTCACTTCCTCCAGTTTTTCTCCATTCAAACTCACCTCCCAATTGACTTGACCCTCAACCCTACTGTACCTAATAACCTTGCTCTTATTCACATTTACTCTTAACTTTCTTCTTCCACACACTTTACCGAACTCAGTCACCAGCTTCTGCAGTTTCTCACATGAATCAGCCACCAGCGCTGTATCATCAGCGAACAACAACTGACTCACTTCCCAAGCTCTCTCATCCCCAACAGACTTCATACTTGCCCCTCTTTCCAAAACTCTTGCATTTACCTCCCTAACAACCCCATCCATAAACAAATTAAACAACCATGGAGACATCACACACCCCTGCCGCAAACCTACATTCACTGAGAACCAATCACTTTCCTCTCTTCCTACACGTACACATGCCTACATCCTCGATAAAAACTTTTCACTGCTTCTAACAACTTGCCTCCCACACAATAGATTTTTAATACCTTCCACAAGCATCTCTATCAACTCTATCATATGCCTTCTACAGATCCATAAATGCTACATACAAATCCATTTGCTTTTCTAAGTATTTCTCACATACATTCTTCAAAGCAAACACCTGATCCACACATCCTCTACCACTTCTGAAACCACACTGCTCTTCCCGAATCTGATGCTCTGTATATGCCTTCACCCTCTCAATCAATACCCTCCCATATAATTTCCCAGGAATACTCAACAAACTTATACCTCTGTAATTTGAGCACTCACTCTTATCCCCTTTGCCTTTGTACAATGGCACTATGCACGCATTCCGCCAATCCTCAGGCACCTCACCATGAGTCATACATACATTAAATAACCTTACCAACCAGTCAACAATACAGTCACCCCCTTTTTTAATAAATTCCACTGCAATACCATCCAAACCTGCTGCCTTGCCGGCTTTCATCTTCCGCAAAGCTTTTACTACCTCTTCTCTGTTTACCAAATCATTTTCCCTAACCCTCGCACTTTGCACACCACCTCGACCAAAACACCCTATATCTGCCACTCTATCATCAAACACATTCAACAAACCTTCAAAATACTCACTCCATCTCCTCACATCACCACTACTTGTTATCACCTCCCCATTTGCGCCCTTCACTGAAGTTCCCATTTGCTCCCTTGTCTTACGCACTTTGTTTACCTTCTTCCAGAACATCTTTTTATTTCTTCCTAAAATTTAATGATACTCTCTCACCCCAACTCTCATTTGCCCTTTTTTTTCACCTCTTGCACCTTTCCTTGACCTCCTGTCTCTCTTTTATACGTCTCCCACTCAATTGCATTTTTTTCCCTGCAGAAATCGTCCAAAAGCCTCCCTCTTCTCTTTCACTAATACTCTTACTTCTTCATCCCACCACTCACTACCCTTTCTAATCAACCCACCTCCCACTCTTCTCATACCACAAGCATCTTTTGCGCAATCCATCACTGATTCCCTAAATACATCCCATTCCTCCCCCACTCCCCTTACTTCCATATATATATATATATATATAAATATATATATATATATATATATATATATATATATATATATATATATATATATATATGTATGCCCAACCCATCCCCATACACATGTATATACATACACGTCCACACAATATACATATATATATATATATATATATATATATATATATATATATAATATATATATATATATATATATATATATATAATATATATATATATATATATATATAAATATATATATATATAATATATATATATATATATATATATATATATATATAATATATATATATATATATATATATATATATATACATATATATGTAATATATATATATATGTACATTGTGTGGACGTGTATGTATATACATGTGTTGGGCCGTTTCTTTCGTCTGTTTCCTTGCGCTACCTCGCAAACGCGGGAGACAGCGACAAAGCGAAATGAATAAATATTTATGTATATATATATATATATATATATATATATATATATATATATATATATGTACATAAATATTCATTCATTTATTCATTTTGCTTTGTCGCTGTCTCCCGCGTTTGCGAGGTAGCGCAAGGAAACAGACGAAAGAAATGGCCCAACCCACCCCCATACACATGTATATACATACACGTCCACACAATGTACACATATATATACACACACAGACACATACATATATACCCATGCACACAATTCACACTGTCTACCTTTATTCATTTCCACCGCCACCTCGCCACACATGGAATACCATCCCCCTCTCCGCTCATGTATGCGAGGTAGCGCTAGGAAAAGACAACAAGGCCCCATTCGTTCACACTCAGTCTCTAGCTGTCATGCAATAATGCGCGGAACCAAACCACGTGACACCACACATTGTCCTCAAACATCTCATTTCCTGCACATCCACCCTCCTGCGCACAACTCTATCCATATATGTATATATATATATATGTATATATATATATATATATATATATATATATATATATATATATATATATATATATATATATATATAATATATATATATATCGCTACCTCGCAAACGCGGGAGACAGCGACAAAGTATAAAAAAAAAAAAAAAAAAAAAAAAAAATATATATATATATATATATATATATATATATATATATATATATATATATGTATATATATATATATATATATATATATTTTCTTTTTTTTTTGGCTTAGTCGCTGTCTCCCGCATTTTCGAGGTAACGCAAGGAAACAGACGAAAAAAATGGCCCAACCCACCCCCATACACAGGTATATATAAACACGTCCACACACGCAAATATACATACCTATATATCTCAATATACACATATGTATACACACACACACACACACACACATACATATATACCCATGCACACAATTCACACTGTCTGCCTTTATTCATTTCCATCGCCAACTCGCCACACATGGAATACCATCCCACTCCCTCCTCATTTGTGCGAGCTAGCGCTAGGAAAAGACAACAAGGCCCCATTCGATCACACTCAGTCTCTAGCTGTCATGCAATAATGCCCGCAACCACAGCTCCCTTTCCACATCCAGGCCCCCCACAACTTTCCATGGTTTACCCCAGACGCTTCACATGCCCTGATTCAATCCACTGACTCATTTACTCTTAACTTTCTTCTTTCACACACCTTACCAAACTCAGTCACCAGCTTCTGCAGTTTTTCACATGAATCAGCCACCAGCGCTGTCTCATCAGCGAACAACTAACTCACTTCCCAAGCTCTCTCATCCACAACAGACTTCATACTTGCCCCTCTTTCCAAAACTCTTGCATTCACCTCCCTAAGAACCCCATCCATAAAAAAATTAAACAACCATGGAGACATCACACACCCCTGCCGCAAACCTACGTTCACTGAGAACCAATCACTTTCCTCTCTTCCTACACGTACACATGCCTTACATCCTCGATAAAGACTTTTCACTGCTTCTATTAACTTGCCTCCCACACCATATATCCTTAATGCCTTCCACAGAGCATCTCTATCAACTCTATCATATACCTTCTCCAGATACATAAATGCTACAAACAAATCCATTTGCTTTTCTAAGTATTTCTCACAGACAATCTTCAAAGCAAACACCTGATCCACACATCCTCTACCACTTTTGAAACCACACTGCTCGTCCCCAATGTGATGCTCTGTACATGCCTTCACCCTCTCAATCAATACCCTCCCATATAATTTACCAGGAATACTCAACAGACTTATACCTCTGTAATTTGAGCACTCACTCTTATCCCCTTTGCCTTTGTACAATGGCACTATGCACACATTCCGCCAGTCTTCAGGCACCTCACCATGAGTCATAGATACATTAAATAACCTTACCAATCAGTCAACAATACTGTCACCCACTTTTTTAATAGATTCCACTGAAATACCATCCAAACCTCCTGCCTTGCCGGATTTCATCTTCCGCAAAGCTTTTACTACCTCTTCTCTGTTTACCAAATCATTTTCCCTAACCCTCTCACTTTGCACACCACCTCGACCAAAACACCCTATATCTGCCACTCTATAATCAAACATATTCAACAAACCTTCAAAATACTCACTCCATCTCCTTCTCACATCACCACTACTTGTTACCACCTCCCCATGAGCGCCCTTCACTGAAGTTCCCATTTGCTCCCTTGTCTTACGCACTTTATTTACCTCCTTCCAAAACATCTTTTTATTCTCCCTAGAATTTAAGGATACTCTCTCACCCCAACTCTCATTTGCCCTCTTTTTCACCTCCTGCACCTTTCTCTTGACCTCCTGCCTCTGTCTTTTATACATCTCCCACTCAATTGCATTTTTTTTATTGCAAAAATCGTCGAAATGCCTCTCTCTTCTCTCACTAATAATCTTTCTTCATCATCCCACCACTCACAACCCTTTCTAGTCAAACCACCTCCCACTCTTCTCATGCTACAAGCATCTTTTGCGCACTCCATCACTGATTTCCTAAATACATCCCATTCCTCCCCCACTCCCTTTACTTCCATTGTTTTCAACTTTTTCCATTCTGTACTCAGTCTCTCCTGGTACTTCCTTACACATGTCTCCTTCCCAAGCTCACTTACTCTCACCAACCTCTTCACCCCAACATTCACTCCTCTTTTCTGAAAACCCATGCAAATCTTCACCTTAGCCTCCATAAGATAATGATCAGACATCCCTCCAATTGCACCTCTCAGCACATTAACATCCAAAAGTCTCTCTTTCGCGTGCCTGTCAATTAACACGTAATCCAATAGCGCTCTCTGGCCATCTCTCCTACTTACATAAGTATACTTATGTATATCTCGCTTTTTAAACCAGGTATTCCCAATCACCAGTCCTTTTTCAGCACATAAATCTACAAGCTCTTCACCATTTCCATTTACAACACTGAACACCCCATGTATACCAATTATTCCCTCAACTGCCACATTACTCACCTTTGCATTCAAATCACCCATCACTATAATCCGATCTTGTGCATCAAAACCACTAACACACTCATTCAGCTGCTCCCAAAACACTTGCCTCTCATGAGCTTTCTTCTCATGCCCAGGTGCATATGCACCAATAATCACCCATCTCTATCCATCAACTTTCACTTTTACCCATATTAATCGATAAGCTACTTTCTTACATTCTATCACATACTCCCTGACTTTACTCCCACGACATTCCCAAACCACTTTTCCCCTTTACTCTTGAGCTTCGTTTTACTCAGAGCCAAGACATACAGGTTCCTCTCCTTAAACATACTACCTATCTCTCCTTTTTTCACATCTTGGTTACATCCAAACACATTTTGACACCCCAATCTGAGTCTACGAGGAGGATGAGCACTCCCGCGTGACTCCTTCTGTTTCCCATTTTTAGAAACGGATCTGGAGAAGGCATATGATAGAGTTGATAGAGATGCTCTGTGGAAGGTATTAAGAATATATGGTGTGGGAGGCAAGTTGTCAGAAGCAGTGAAAAGTTTTTATCGAGGATGTAAGGCATGTGTACGTGTAGGAAGAGAGGAAAGTGATTGGTTCTCAGTGAACGTAGGTTTGCGGCAGGGGTGGGTGATGTCTCCATGGTTGTTTAATTTGTTTATGGATGGGGTTGTTAGGGAGGTGAATGCAAGAGTTTTGGAAAGAGGGGCAAGTATGAAGTCTGTTGGGGATGAGAGAGCTTGGGAAGTGAGTCAGTTGTTGTTCGCTGATGATACAGCGCTGGTGGCTGATTCATGTGAAAAATTGCAGAAGCTGGTGACTGAGTTTGGTAGTGTGTGAAAGAAGAAAGTTAAGAGTAAATGTGAATAAGAGCAAGGTTATTAGGTACAGTAGGGTTGAGGGTCAATTCAATTGGGAGGTGAGTTTGAATGGAGAAAAACTGGAGGAAGTGAAGTGTTTTAGATATCTGGGAGTGGATCTGGCAGCGGATGGAACCATGGAAGCGGAAGTGGATCATAGGGTGGGGGAGGGGCGAAAATTCTGGGAGCCTTGAAGAAGGTGTGAAAGTCGAGAACATTATCTCGGAAAGCAAAAATGGGTATGTTTGAAGGAATAGTGGTTCCAACAATGTTGTATGGTTGCGAGGCGTGGACTCTGGATAGAGTTGTGCGCAGGAGGATGGATGTGCTAGAAATGAGATGTTTGAGGACAATGTGTGGTGTGAGGTGGTTTGATCGAGTAAGCAACGTAAGGGTAAGAGAGATGTTTGGAAATAAAAAGAGCGTGGTTGAGAGAGCAGAAGAGGGTGTTTTGAAATGGTTTGGTCACATGGAGAGAATGAGTGAGGAAAGATTGACCAAGAGGATATATGTGTCGGAGGTGGAGGGAACGAGGAGAAGAGGGAGACCAAATTGGAGGTGGAAAGATGGAGTGAAAAAGATTTTGTGTGATCGGGGCCTGAACATGCAGGAGGGTGAAAGGAGGGCAAAGAACAGAGTGAATTGGAGCGATGTGGTATACCGGGGTTGACGTTCTGTCAGTGGATTGAATCAAGGCATGTGTATGGGGGTGGGTTTGGCCATTTCTTTCGTCTGTTTCCTTGCGCTACCTCGCAAACGCGGGAGACAGCGACAAAGCAAAAAAAAAAAAAAGAAAATATATATATATATATATATATATATATATATATATATATATATATATACATATATATATATATATATATATATATATATATATATATATATATATATATATATATATATATATATATATATATATATATATATTTTTTTTTTTTTTTTTTTTTTATACTTTGTCGCTGTCTCCCGCGTTTGCGAGGTAGCGCAAGGAAACAGACGAAAGAAATGGCCCAACCCCCCCCCCATACACATGTACATACACACGTCCACACACGCAAATATACATACCTACACAGCTTTCCATGGTTTACCCCAGACGCTTCACATGCCTTGCTTCAATCCACTGACAGCACGTCAACCCCTGTATACCACATGACTCCAATTCACTCTATTTCTTGCCCTCCTTTCACCCTCCTGCATGTTCAGGCCCCGATCACACAAAATCTTTTTCACTCCATCTTTCCACCTCCAATTTGGTCTCCCTCTTCTCCTCGTTCCCACCACCTCCGACACATATATCCTCTTGGTCAATCTCTCCTCACTCATTCTCTCCATGTGCCCAAACCATTTCAAAACACCCTCTTCTGCTCTCTCAACCACGCTCTTTTTATTTCCACACATCTCTCTTACCCTTACGTTACTTACTCGATCAAACCACCTCACACCACACATTGTCCTCAAACATCTCATTTCCAGCACATCCATCCTCCTGCGCACATCTCTATCCATAGCCCACGCCTCGCAACCATACAACATTGTTGGAACCACTATTCCCTCAAACATACCCATTTTTGCTTTCCGAGATAGTGTTCTCGACTTCCACACATTTTTCAAGGCTCCCAAAATTTTCGCCCCCTCCCCCACCCTATGATCCACTTCCGCTTCCATGGTTCCATCCGCTGACAGATCCACTCCCAGATATCTAAAACACTTCACTTCCTCCAGTTTTTCTCCATTCAAACTCACCTCCCAATTGACTTGACCCTCACCCCTACTGTACCTAATAACCTTGCTCTTATTCACATTTACTCTCAACTTTCTTCTTCCACACACTTTACCAAACTCAGTCACCAGCTTCTGCAGTTTCTCACATGAATCAGCCACCAGCGCTGTATCATCAGCGAACAACAACTGACTCACTTCCCAAGCTCTCTCATCCCCAACAGACTTCATACTTGCCCCTCTTTCCAGGACTCTTGCATTTACCTCCCTAACAACCCCATCCATAAACAAATTAAACAACCATGGAGACATCACACACCCCTGCCGCAAACCTACATTCACTGAGAACCAATATATATATATATATATATATATATATATATATATATATATATATATATATATATATATATATATATATATATATATATATATATATATATATATATATATATATATATATATGTGGTGAGGTGATAACAAGTAGTGGTGATATGAGAAGGAGATGGAGTGAGTATTTTGAAGGTTTGTTGAATGTGTTTGATGCTTGAGTGGCAGATATAGGGTGTTTTGGTCGAGGTGGTGTGCAAAGTGAGAGGGTTAGGGAAAATGATTTGGTAAATAGAGAAGAGGTAGTGAAAAGCTTTACGGAAGATGAAAGCCGGCAAAGCAGCAGGTTTGGATGGTCTTGCAGTGGAATTTATTAAGAAGGGGGGTGACTGTATTGTTGACTGGTTGGTAAGGTTATTTTACGTATGTATGTTTCATGGTGAGGTGCCTGAGGATTGGCGGAATGCGTGCATAGTGCCATTGTGCAAAGGCAAAGGGGATAAGAGTGAGTGCTCAAATTACAGAGGTATAAGTTTGTTGAGTATTCCTGATAAATCATATGGGATGTTATCGACTGAGAGGGTGAAGGCGTGTACAGAGCATCAGATTGGGGAAGAGTAGTGTGTTTTCAGAAGTGGTAGAGGATGTGTGGATCAGGTGTTTGCTTTATAGAATTTATGTGTGAAATACTTAGAAAACAAATGGATTTGTATGTAGCATTTATGGATATGGAGAAGGCATATGATAGAGTTGATAGAGATGCTCTCTGGAAGGTTTTAAGATTATATGGTGTGGGAGGAAAGTTGTTAGAAGCGGTGAAATGTTTTTATCGAGGATGTAAGACATGTGTACGTGTAGGAAGAGAGGAAAGTGATTGGTTCTCAGTGAATATAGGTTTGCATGAGGGGTGTATGATGTCTCCATGGTTGTTTAATTTGTTTATGGATGAGGTTGTTAGGGAGGTGAATGCAAGAGTTTTGTAAAGAGGGGCAAGTATGCAGTCTGTTGTGGATAAGAGAGCTTGGGAGGTGAGTCAGTTGTTATTCGCTGATGATACAGCGCTTGTGGCTGATTCATGTAAGAAACTGCAGAAGCTGGTGACTGAATTTGGTAAAGTGTGTGAAAGAAGAAAGTTAAGAGTAAATGTGAATAAGAGCAACGTTATTAGGTACGGTAGGGTTGAGGGTCAAATCAATTGGGAGGTAAGTTTGAATGGAGAAAAACTGGAGGAAGTGAAGTGTTTTAGATATCTGGGAGTGGATCTGGCAGCGGATGGAACCATGGAAGCGGAAGTGGATTATAGGGTGGGGGAGGGGGCGAAAATTCTGGAGGCCTTGAAGAATGTGTGGAAGTCGAGAACATTATCTCGGAAAGCAAAAATGTGTATGTTTGAAGGAATAGTGGTTCCAACAATGTTGTATGGTTGTGAGGCGTGGGCTATGGATAGAGTTGTGCGCAGGAGGGTGGATGTGCTGGAAATGAGATGTTTGAGGAAGAATGTGTGGTATGAGGTGGTTTGATCGAGTGAGTAACGTAAGGGTAAGAGAGATGTGTGGAAATAAAAAGAGCGTGGTTGAGAGAGCAGAAGAGGGTGTTTTGAAGTGGTTTGGGCACATGGAGAGAATGAGTGAGGAAAGATTGACCAAGAGGATATATGTGTCGAGGTGGAGGGAGCGAGGAGAAGAGGGAGACCAAATTGGAGGTGGAAAGATGGAGTGAAGAAGATTTTGAGTGATCGGGGCCTGAACATGCAAGAGGGTGAAAGGCGCGCAAGGAATAGAGTGAATTGGAATGATGTGGTATACCGGGGTCGACGTGCTGTCAATGGATTGAAGCAGGGCATGTGAAGTGTCTAGGGTGAACCATGGAAAGTTGTGTGGGGCCTTGATGTGGAAAGGGAGCTGTGGTTTCGGTGTATTATTACTTGACAGCTAGAGACTGAGTGTGAACTAATGGGGCCTTTGGTATCTTTCCTAGCGCTACCTCGCACACATGAGGTGGGAGGGGGTTGTTAGTCCATGTGTGGCGATGTGGCGATAGGAACAAATAAAGGCAGAAAGTATGAATTATGTACATGTGTATATATGTATATGTCTGTGAGTGTATATATATGTGTACATTGAGATGTATAGGTATGTATATTTGCGTGTGTGGACGTGTATGTACATACATGTGTATGTGGGCGGTTTGGTTCATTCATCTGTTTCCTTGCGCTACCTCGCTAACTCTGGAGACAGCAACAAAGAAAAATAATAATATATATATATATATATATATATATATATATATATATATATATATATATATATATATATACATTCTTTTTCAAACTGTTCGCCATTTCCAGCAGTAGCGAGGTAGCGTGAAGAACAGAGGACTGGGCCTTTGAGGGAATACCCTCACCTGGCCCAATTCTCTGTTCCTTCTTTTGGAAAATTAAAAAAAAAAACGAGAGGGGAGGATTTCCAGCCCCCCGCTCCCTCCCCTTTTAGTCGCCTTTTACGACACGCAGGGAATACGTGGGAAGTATTCTTTGTCCCCTATCCCCAGGGAAAATATATATATATATATATATATATATATATATATATATATATATATATATATATACATATTTTCTTTTTTTTTTTTTTTGCTTTGTCGCTGTCTCCCGCGTTTGCGAGATAGCGCAAGGAAACAGGCGAAAGGAATGGCCCAACCCACCCCCATACACATGTATATACATACGTCCACACACGCAAATATACATACCTACACAGCTTTCCATGGTTTACCCCAGACGCTTCACATGCCCTGATTCAATCCACTGACAGCACGTCAATCCCGGTATACCACATCGATCCAATTCACTCTATTCCTTGCCCTCCTTTCACCCTCGTGCATGTTCATGTCCCGATCACACAAAATCTTTTTCACTTCATCTTTCCACATCCAATTTGGTCTCCCACTTCTCCTCGTTCCCTCCACCTCCGACACATATATCATCTTGGTCAATCTTTCCTCACTCATTCTCTCCATGTGCCCAAACCATTTCGAAACTCCCTCTCCTGCTCTCTCAATCACGCTCTTTTTATTTCCACACATCTCTCCTACCCATACGTTACTTACTCGATCAAACCAACTCACACCACACATTGTCCTCAAACATCTCATTTCCAGTACATCCATCCTCCTGCGCACAACTCTATCCATAGCCCACGCCTCGCAACCATACAACATTGTTGGAACCACTATTCCTTCAAACATACCCATTTTTGCTTTCCGAGATAATGTTCTCGACTTCCACACATTCTTCAAGGCTCCCAGAATTTTCGCCCCCTCCCCCACTATATGTTCCATTTCCGCTTCCATGGTTCCATCCGCTGCCAGATCCACTCCCAGATATGCAATACACTTTACTTCCTCCAGTTTTGCTCCATTCAAACTTCCTCCCAATTGACTTGACCCTCAACCCTACTGTACCTAATAACCTTTCTCTTATTCACATTTACTCTTAACTTTCTTCTTTCACACACTTTACCAAACTCAGTCACCAGCTTCTGCAGTTTCTCACATGAATCAGCCACCAGCGCTGTATCATCAGCGAACAACAACTGACTCACTTCCCAAGTTCTCTCATCCACAACAGAATTCATACTTGCCCCTCTTTCCAAAACTCTTGCATTCACCTCCCTAACAACCCTATCCGAAAACAAATTAAACAACCATGGAGACATCACACACCCCTGCCGCAAACCTACATTCAATGAGAACCAATCACTTTCCTCTCTTCCTACACGTACACATGCCTTACATCCTCGATGAAAACTTTTCACTGCTTCTAACAACTTGCCTCCCACACCATATATTCTTAATACCTTCCAAAGAGCATCTCTATCAACTCCATCATATTCCTTCTCCAGATCCATAAATGCTACATACAAATCCATTTGCTTTTCTAAGTATTTCTCACATACATTCTTCAAAGCAAACACCTGATCCACACATCCTCTACCACTTCTGAAACCACACTGCTCTTCCCCAATCTGATGCTCTGTACATGCCTTCACCCTCTCAATCAATACCCTCCCATATAATTTACCAGGAATACTCAACAAACTTATACCTCTGTAATTTGAGCACTCACTCTTATCCCCTTTGCCTTTGTACAATGGCACTATGCAGGCATTTCGCCAATCCTCAGGCACCTCACCATGAGTCATACATTAAATAACCTTACCAACCAGTCAGCAATACAGTCACCCCCTCTTTTAATAAATTCCACTGCAATACCATCCAAACCTGCTGCTTTGCCGGCTTTCATCTTCCGTAAAGCTTTTACTACCTCTTCTCTGTTTACCAAATCATTTTCCCTAACCCTCTTACTTTGCACACCACCTCGACCAAAACACCCTATATCTTCCAATCTATCATCAAACACATTCAACAAACCTTCAAAATACTCACTCCATATCCTTCTCACATCACCACTGATTTTTATCACCTCCCTATTTGCGCCCTTCACTGAAGTTCACATTTGCTCCCTTGTCTTACGCACTTTATTTACCTCCTTCCAGAACATCTTTTTATTCTCCCTAAAATTTAATGATACTCTCTCACCCCAACTCTCATTTGCCCTCTTTTTCACCTCTTGCACCTTTCTCTTGACCTCCTGTCTCTTTATTTTATACATCTCTCACTCACTTGCCTATTTCCCTGCAAAAATCGTCCAAATGCCTCTCTCTTCTCTTTCACTAATAATCTTACTTCTTCATCCCACCACTCACCACCCTTTCTAATCAACCCACCTCCCACGCTTCTGATGCCAGAAGCATATTTTGCGCAATCCATCACTGATTCCCTAAATACATCCCATTCCTCCCCCACTCCCTTTACTTCCGTTGTTCTCACCTTTTTCCATTCTGTACTCAGTCTCTCCTGTTTCTTCCTCACACAAGTCTCCTCCCCAAGCTCACTAACATATATATATATATATATATATATATATATATATATATATATATATATATATGTATATATATATATATATATATATATATATATATATATATATATATATATATATATATATGTATATATATATATATATATTTTGTTTTTCCATACTATTCGCCATTTCCCGCGACAGCGAGGTACCGTTAAGAACAGAGGACTGGGCGTTTGAGGGAATATCCTCACTTGGCCCTCTTCTCCGTTCCTTCTTTTGGAAAATTAAAAATAAAAAAGAAAAACGAGTGGGGAGGATTTCCAGCCCCCCGCTCCCTTCCCTTTTATTCGCCTTCCACGACACGCAGGGAATACGTGGGAAGTATTCTTTCTCCCCTATCCCTAGTGAATAGGGGATATATATATATATATATATATATATATATATATATATATATATATATATATATATATATATATATATATATATATATATATATATATATATATATATATATATATTCATATATATATTCATATATATATTTAAGTACATATGTATTTATATGTGTAGATAGCTATATATATAGGAGCGGGGGGCTGGAAATCCTCCCCTCTCGTTTCTAATTTTCCAAAAGAAGGAACAGAGATTGGGGCCAAGCGAGGATTTCCCTCAAAGGCTCAGTCCTCTGTTCTTAACGCTACCTCGCTACTGAGGGAAATGGCGGGTAGTATTAAAAAAAAAAAAAGAAAATATATATATATATATATATATATATATATATATATATATATATATATTTAATGTATGTATGACTCATGGTGAGGTGCCTGAGGATTGGCGGAATGCGTGCATAGTGCCATTGTACAAAGGCAAAGGGGATAAGAGTGAGTGCTCAAATTACAGAGGTATAAGTTTGTTGAGTATTCCTGGTAAATTATATGGGAGGGTATTGATTGAGATGGTGAAGGCATGTACAGAGCGTCAGATTGGGGAAGAGCAGTGTGGTTTCAGAAGTGGTAGAGGATGTGTGGATCAGGTGTTTGCTTTGAAGAATGTATGTGAGAAATACTTAGAAAAGCAAATGGATTTGTATGTAGCATTTATTGATCTGGAGAAGGCATATGATAGAGTTGATAGAGATGCTCTTTGGAAGGTGTTAAGAATATATGGTGTGGGAGGCAAGCTGGTAGAAGCAGTGAAAAGTTTTTATCGAGGATGTAAGGCATGTGTACGTGTAGGAAGAGAGGAAAATGATTGGTTCTCAGTGAATGTAGGCTTGCGGCAGGGGTGTGTGATGTCTCCATGGTTGTTTAATTTGTTTATGGATGGTGTTGTTAGGGAGGTGAATGCAAGAGTTTTGGAAAGAGGGGCAAGTGTGAAGTCTGTTGGGGATGAAAGAGCTTGGGAAGTGAGTCAGTTGCTGTTCGCTGATGATACAGCGCTGGTGGCTGATTCATGTGAGAAACTGCAGAAGCTGGTGACTGAGTTTGGTAAAGTGTGTGAAAGAAGAAAGTTAAGAGTAGATGTGAATAAGAGCAAGGTTATTAGGTACATTAGGGTTGAGGGTCAAGTCAATTGGGAGGTGAGTTTGAATGGAGAAAAACTGGAGGAAGTGAAGTGTTTTAGATATCTGGGAGTGGATCTGGCAGCGGATGGAACCATGGAAGCGGAAGTGGATCATAGCGTGGGGGAGGGGGCGAAAATTCTTTGAGCCTTGAAGAATGTGTGGAAGTCGAGAACATTATCTCGGAAAGCAAAAATGGGTATGTTTGAAGGAATAGTGGTTCCAACAATGTTGTATGGTTACGAGGCGTGGGCTAGGGATAGAGTTGTGCGCAGGAGGATGGATGTGCTGGAAATGAGATGTTTGAGGACAATGTGTGGTGTGAGGTGGTTTGATCGAGTAAGTAACGTAAGGGTAAGAGAGATGTGTGGAAATAAAAAGAGCGTGGTTGAGAGAGCAGAAGAGGATGTTTTGAAATGGTTTGGGCACATGGAGAGAATGAGTGAGGAAAGATTGACCAAGAGGATATATGTGTCGGAGGTGGAGGGAACGAGGAGAAGAGGGAGACCAAATTGGAGGTGGAAAGATGGAGTGAAAAAGATTTTGTGTGATCGGGGCCTGAACATGCAGGAGGGTGAAAGGAGGGCAAGGAATAGAGTGAATTGGAGCGATGTGGTATACCGGGGTTTACATTCTGTCAGTGGATTGAATCAGGGCATGTGAAGCGTCTGGGGTAAACCATGGAAAGCTGTGTAGGTATGTATATTTGCGTGTGTGGACGTATGTATATACATGTGTATGGGGGTGGGTTGGGCCATTTCTTTCGTCTGTTTCCTTGCGCTACCTCGCAAACGCGGGAGACAGCGACAAAGCAAAAAAAAAAAAAAATATATATATATTTCTGTACAATATGGTGATATCTTGGGAAATACCCAAATGATAAAATCTAACTGCTGATTCACGTCTAATAGACAGTAAAAGTTCAGTAAAGCACACAAGGACTGGAATGTAGAAATGAAAAACTTTGGTCAAGGTAAAGAAATGTTTAATACCAACAACTTTTTTGTGATCTGCTTTGATGCGGATGTCGGATATTTTCCGTAAAATATATTTTCCGAATGTATCAGCAATACAGTTCGTTTGTTCATTTACCTGTGCTCCTCCTTTTGTGGTGTATATATCAAGTGATTCTACAACTACAGCTACCCGAACTGGGCGACCTGTCATTTAGTATTCATTTAAAGCGATATCTGATGCATAATGAATGACTAAACAGTTGGTATACCCTGTACAGGACCTGTGAACGATGCACGATCCGTAAATGGCCACGGAAATTCCGTCCTGTCGAATCGGCGGTGGGAGGAAGAGGAGGAAGAGAGGAAGAAGAAGAGGAAAGAGAGGAGAGGAAAGAAGAACCACAGAAAGGGCGCTCACGGGGCGAAGAAGAGGAAGGAGCGGTACGAGTGGAAGGTCGTGGGCTTCAGCACCTGCACCGAGACCTGCGGTGGAGGTGAGTCGTTCCCCGACGAGGCCCCCATGATAGCTTTCCAGCCCATGGAACCATAACTGTAACTACTGCTGCTATTAGTAGAACTATAACTATAACTACTGCTGCTATTAGTGGAACCATAGCTATAACTACTGCTGCTATTAGTAGAACCATAACTATAACTACTGCTGCCAGTAGTAGAACTATGACTATAACTGCTGCTATTAGTAGAGCCATAAATATAACAACTGCTGCTAGTAGTAGAACCATAACTATAGCTACTGCAGCTATTAGTAGAACCATAACTATAACTAATGCTTCTAGTAGTAGAACCATAACTATAACTACTGCTGCTATTAGTATAGCCATAACTATAACTACAGCTTCTATTAATAGAACCATAACTATAACTACTGCTGCTATTAGTAGAACTATAACTATAACTACTGTCTGCTATTAGTAGAACCATAACTATAACTACTGCTTCTAGTAGTAGAACCATAACTATAACTACTGCTTCTGTTAGTAGAACCATAACTATAACTACTGCTGCTAGTAGTAGAACCATAAATATAACTACTTCTGCTAGTAGTAGAACCATAACTATAACTACTGCTTCTAGTAGTAGAACCATAACTATAACTACTGCTTCCAGTAGTAGAACCATAACTATAACTACTGCTGCTAGTAGTAGAATCATAACTATAACTACTGCTTCTAGTAGTAGAACCTTATCTATAAATACTGCTTCTAGTAGTAGAACCATAACTATGACTACTGGTTCTATTAGTAGAACCATAATTATAACTACTGGTTCTATTAGTAGAACCATAACTATAACTACTGCTTCTATTAGTAGAACCATAACTATAACTACTTCTTCTATTAGTAGAACCCTAACTATAACCACTGCTTCTATTAGTAGAGCCATAACTATAACTACTGCTTCTATTAATAGAACCATAACTATAACTATGCTTCTAGTAGTATCGCTTCTACTACTTAAAGACTGGTACTTCTACTTCTAGTTCTTATTTTCCAACCCCACAAGAACAAAATCATATTTCTTTATCTCGAAATAACAGCGTGTCCTTCCGGTGGCGCAGGTGTCTTCTGCCAGCCGGGAGGAATTAATATAGACTTCCTCGTCCCAAAGGTAAGGAGTGGCAGTTGATATATAGAAATCTGTGAGCTTACTTGACTTTTGAGTGGAAGATAATTTGGAACAAATGATTTAACTCAACTGATTGTTACTTTCATGTTCACGTTGTATTAACACTAAAATGGAGAAAGAAACCTCTCAAAACAAGGACAGCAGATGTTGAGAATACTATGATTAGGTTGATAAGAATGCAAGTCTTTTTGGAAAGTCACATGATTTTCTATTGAAATTTAATTCTTGAAGTGAATTCGTGTGACGCATTTATTACATAAATCGAATTTAAAAATCCCATAAAAGATTCTGACTTAGATACATCCTATGGTCATTAAGGCCAGGAACCTACATCAGCAAGGGTGCATGATTGATCTTCCTAAAGTTAATACCTAGGTTATATGTCTCATAAGAATAATTTCTTGAAGATTTAAATTTCTTGAAAGAGGATCCAGCAGTAACCTTCACGTTACGTAGAACAAACTACAAGCTGATTTTCCTTGTTTACAAGGACAGCTCTTCTTCTCGCCATGGTGGTAGATATCAAGACGTTGTCAGTATTATTTTGGTTGGCAATGAGTAGATGGAGTTACCCAGACATGGCTGAATGACCTTGTGATGTCAAAAGGTGCACAGTATATAAGCATCGTCCACATGTTGCAGAAATGTTCTGTTTAGATATCACTAATAGCTGACGTTCACGTCCTTTTATGTTCCCCTGTAGGTAAGATGCACTGAATTTGCAGTTTTATGTCTACCTTCCTTTCTCTTCAACAAACAGGGATCTAACCATGTAGAATGAAGACAAGTTTCACATAAACCGGACAGTTTACCAAAGTCTGAGCCAAGGGCCAGTTATGTCGAGGATTTAGGAAAAATGGAGAATCAGTGAAGATGAGCTGTAGTAACGATGAGGTTTCGTGAAGATAAGGTAGTAGTGAGGATGGTCTTTTACCTGACCTACTAAGATGAAGATGAATTTGGTGGTGTATCCCCCATGTGTGACCATGTTGTTGAGGGATGGTCCTGATTGAGACGTGTTGCATTCGCTCGCGAATGTTAAGGCTTCTCTCTCTGTCTCTGTCTGTCTCTGTTTCTGTCTGTCTGTCTGTCTCTCTCTCTCTCTCTCTCTCTCTCTCTCTCTCTCTCTCTCTCTCTCTCTCTCTCTCTCTCTCTCTCTCTCTCTCTCTCTCTCTCTCTCTCTCTCTCTCTCTCTCTCTCTCTCTCTCTCGTAGTCATCTGAGACGCTCTCACGAAAGTTATTCATGGACTGTCTTTTTAAAATGCGATATAATTCTGGGCTTGAAACTTGAGAGGTTATTTCCTCTTCCCTAAGAATCCCATATTAAGGTCAGGTGAGACAAAAAACGACATTAAAATAGTGTTTCCCTAATTTCGGTTTAGTAGTATATTAGAAAGGGATGGGAGGTACAGCCTGCTGGCTCAGTTAGCCGGCAAGGATAACGTAACCTTTCTAATGTAACAACGCTTCAGTCCTCTTAGCTACCTGAGAACGACTCATCATCTCCTCCAATATATGATTTAATCCTTTGAACATGATGACTTAAACACTGACAATAGTCATCGTATTCTAGGGGATGAGTCGTTGAATTCAAAGGTTTAAGTTAAAGTTCTCAAAATATTAGGTCAACGTCCTCTAGAATTTAAGTAAACATGTGCCTTAAATTATGATTTCAATTTTCCCCAACATCTGATCCGGAGCGAAGATGTATAACAGTACAAAGCCTTAGAAAGTAAATTAAGAAAGATATGTAGACTTCATTTACATAAAAGCTGACTGTTCACGAGGGAATAAAAGTGGGAGTAACGTCCTCTCATTATCGTATGCTGCAGGTGAGGGCTGTCTCGCCATTATCACATAATGAGGCTCCAAATGCCAGCATAATGTTCCTATGTAAGGGTTATGATGTAATTGTTTTTAGTAATAGCTTCAAAAATCCTCTTTATTCATTGTTATTATCTCCGTCTATTCCCGTAAGGAGGGGGACATGTTGATTTTGCTGTTTCTTCTTTCTTTCTTTTTCTTTCTAGACTTTGCAATTGCTCACTGTAACAATATTCCTGAGTTAAGCACCAGGAAACTTAGCAGGTGTGTGTGTGTGTGTGTGTGTGTGTGTGTGTGTGTGTGCCTTGGTCCAGAGTGGCCAGACATCTTTTTGTGTGTGCCTTTGAATACTAAGGGGGTCAGAGGTCATCAACTCTAATTACCGCGATAATAGCCTTCGGAAATTAATACGAACACTTCACAGCAAGGCAGATGAGGCGAGACATTTGCATTTGCTCATGAGTGGAGCCGTTTCTAATTAAAATGGTCATCAAACAATATCAACTTTATATTTTCTAGGGCTGCATTTTCTTTTCTTGGAGTAGAGATGGTATCTAAAAGATGGTTGCCTTTCATATTTACATGATGTTCTTCTTTATTTGTCTTATTTTTTGTCCCCGCCTCATGTATTTGGAAATATTTTGTTTATATCTTTACTATCTTTATTCCTCCAGTTACAATCTCCCATCTCTCCTTACTCCCTTGCCACCTATACTATATGTTCCAGTCGACCTATCATCTCTTCCTTGCTTATCATATACGACTCACTCCCCCTTTTCTCCCTTTCCCTCCATCCCCTGCTCACGCACCCTGCCTCTCTCCTCCGCCACAGTCGCCTCCTTGCTCAGACCGACCCTCACCTCTCCCTCCGTCTTCCCCACAGGCACGCAGACGAGCCGGGTGGTGTGTGTGAAGAGGAAGCGTGGGAACGAGGTGCCTGCCAGTCAATGTCGCGACCTGACCCGCCCGGCACCGGAGGTCGTCCGCTGCAACCTACGACCCTGTCCCGCCGCGTATGTCACACACACACACACACACACACACACACACACATACACACACACACACACACACACACACACACACACACATACACACACACACACACACACATATACACACACACACGCACACACACACACACACACACACAGTTTTAAGATCTTATTAGAAACTGTAAAGATTATTGAAATGAATAGTTCAGTATTTATGTGTATGTAAGATAGAAATATTATACATATCGCTAAATATTCTGTGCGGTGTGGTCAGTTAGATAAGTTAAATGATTAATGATAATACTATATGTATAGATTTAATCTCAGGCAGAGGTTTGGTGAAACTAGACCGTCAATATCCAGCATTATCACCACCATGATTTGTCACCACCACTACCACCATCATCATCACCACCGGCTGAAACCATCTTCATGACTGGTGACGTCAGAGCATCATTATCATCATTCCTTATCATCTCTGCTATTCTTCATGACCAACAGAATCATCGTCAGTGTCATTAATCCTGCTCTCTCTTCTATCAATATCACCATCAGTTGATCAACACCTTCATATTCACTTTCATGAGTAATAAAACCATAGTAATTACTACCAAAAGGAATTATACCATCATTATCTCTTATATGAATTACACGATCATTATCTTATATGTATTACACCATCATCATCTTATATGTATTACACCATCGTTATCTTATATGCATTACACCATCATTATCTCTTATATGTATTACACCATCATTATCTCTTATATGTATTACACCATCATTATCTCATATGTATTACACCATCATTATCTCTTATATGTATTACACCATCATTATCTCTTATATGCATTACACCATCATCATCTTATATGTATTACACCATCGTTATCTTATATGCATTACACCATCATTATCTCTTATATGTATTACACCATCATTATCTCTTATATGTATTACACCATCATTATCTCATATGTATTACACCATCATTATCTCTTATATGTATTACACCATCATTATCTCTTATATGCATTACACCATCATCATCTTATATGTATTACACCATCGTTATCTTATATGCATTACACCATCATTATCTCTTATATGCATTACACCATCATTATCTCTTATATGCATTACACCATCATTATCTCTTATATGTATTACACCATCATTATCTCTTATATGTATTACACCATCATTATCTCTTATATGTATTACACCATCATTATCTCTTATATGTATTACACCATCATTATCTCTTATATGTATTCACGTCATTTCCATAGCTTCATCATTCCGTCTTTATTACTTTCATGTATATTCACACAATCGCTAAGTAATTACACCATCAGTAATCACATCATCAGTAATTACATCATCCATAATCACACCATCAGTAATTACACCATCAGTAATCACACCATCAGTAATTACACAGTCAGTAATCACACCATCAGTAATTACACCATCAGTAATTACACCATCAGTAATCACACCATCAGTAATTACACCATCAGTAATTACACCATCCTCATAAGAATTATTTTGATAAGCAGATTGTGCACACCCTCACCAGAGATATTGTTTTTGCCGCCAACATCGATATGAGCACCATTATCTTAACCTACCATCATAATTACACTATCATCATATTATTATCATGATTATGTCATCATTAATCGGCACTATCAGTATCACAACGTAATTGTATCATTTGTATCATTTTTTATCACAACCGTGATCAACACTGTCACCATCGCTACCGCTACTATCATCATCGTCACTGTTACCATATCCAGCTTCACTATCACCACCATCATCTGTACCGTCACTATCACCACCATCATCAGTACCGTCACTATTACACCATCATCTGTACCGTCACTATCACCACCATCATCTGTACCGTCACTATCACCACCATCATCTGTACCGTCACTATTACACCATCATCTGTACCGTCACTATCACCACCATCATCTGTACCGTCACTATCACCACCATCATCTGTACCGTCACTATTACACCATCATCTATACCGTCACTATCACCACCATCATCTGTACCGTCACTATCACCACCATCATTAGTACCGTCACTATCACACCATCATCAGTACCGTCACTATCACACCATCATCAGTACCGTCACTATCACACCATCATCAGTATCGTCACTATCACTACCATCATCTGTACCGTCACTATCACACCATCATCAGTACCGTCACTATCACCACCATCATCTGTACAGTCATTATCACCACCATCATCTGTACCGTCACTATCACACCATCATCTGTACCGTCACTATCACACCATCATCAGTACCGTCACTATCACCACCATCATCTGTACCGTCACTATAACACCATCATCAGTACCGTCACTATCACCACCATCATCTGTACAGTCATTATCACACCATCATCAGTACCATCACTATCACCACCATCATCTGTACCGTCACTATCACCACCATCATCTGTACCGTCACTATCACACCATCATCTGTACCGTCACTATCACACCATCATCAGTACCGTCACTATCACCACCATCATCTGTACCGTCACTATCACACCATCATTAGTACCGTCACTATTACACCATCATCAGTACCGTCACTATCACCACCATCATCTGTACAGTCATTATTACCAACATCATCTGTACCGTCACTATCACACCATCATCTGTACCGTCACTATCACCACCATCATCAGTATCGTCACTATCACCACCATCATCTGTACCATCACTATCACACCATCATCAGTACCGTCACTATCACACCATCATCAGTACCGTCACTATCACACCATCATCAGTACCGTCATTATCACATCATCATCAGTACCGTCACTATCACCACCATCATCAGTACCGTCATTATCATCATCATCATCATCATTACCGTCATTATCACATCATCATCAGTACCGTCACTATCACCACCATCATCAGTACCGTCATTATCATCATCATCATCATCAGTACCGTCATTATCATCATCATCATCATCATTACCGTCATTATCACCACCATCATCAGTACCGTCACTATCACACCATCATCAGTACTGTCATTATCATCATCATCATCATCATTACCGTCATTATCACCATCATCATCATTACCGTCATTATCACATCGTCATCAGTACCGTCACTATCACCACAATCATCAGTACCGTCATTATCACATCATCATCAGTACCGTCACTATCACCACCATCATCAGTACCGTCATTATCACCATCATCATCATTACCGTCACTATCACCACAATCATCAGTACCGTCATTATCACATCATCATCAGTACCGTCACTATCACCACCATCATCAGTACCGTCATTATTACATCATTATCAGTACCGTCATTATCACCACCATCATCAGTACCGTCACTATCACACCATCATCAGTGCCGTCACTATCACACCATCATCAGTACCGTCATTATCACATCATCATCAGTACCGTCATTATCACCACCATCATCAGTATCGCCACTATCACCACCATCATCTGTACCGTCACTATCACACCATCATCAGTACCGTCATTATCACATCATCATCAGTACCGTCACTATCACCACCATCATCAGTACCGTCATTATCACATCATCATCAGTACCGTCACTATCACCACCATCATCAGTACCGTCATTATCACATCATCATCAGTACCGTCACTATCACCACCATCATCAGTACCGTCATTATCACATCATCATCAGTACCGTCATTATCACCACCATCATCAGTATCGTCACTATCACCACCATCATCTGTACCGTCACTATCACACCATCATCAGTACCGTCATTATCACATCATCATCAGTACCGTCACTATCACCACCATCATCAGTACCGTCATTATCACCATCATCATCAGTACCGTCACTATCACCACCATCATCAGTACCGTCATTATCACATCATCATCAGTACCGTCACTATCACTACCATCATCAGTACCGTCACAGTCATTGCCACTATGAACATCACCATCAGCACTATGACCGCCATTACCATCATCATCCAACATCGGCCACACTATCACTATCTCCATCACCGTCAATATCACCTCCATCATCATCATCACCGTCACTATCACCACTATAACAACGACCGCCATCACTGTCACTATCATTATTATCACCGTCAGTATCATCACCACCATCATGACCGTTATTGTCACCACCACCAACGTCATCACCGTCACTATCATACGTTATCATCACCGTTACTACACCACCTTCGTCACCGTCTCTATCATTACTATCTAATTACCACCGTCACCATCACCATCAGCATAATTATCAATATTACAGTCACCACCACCATCATCACCCTCACCATCACCACCGCCGTCATCACTGTCACTATTTCCACCACCATCATTACCGTCACTATCACCACAACCATCGTCAACCTCACTATTCCCACTTTTATTTATTTTCACCATCACCACGATTATTATGTCACCATCGTCATTTATCGTCACCTTCACCACGATTACCATGCCACCATCATCATTTATCGTCGGTCACCATCACTCACTATCATCACCGTTTCTGTCACCATCATCACCGTTGCTATCATCGTCACTTCAGTAAGGCAGCCAAGGTTCCCACCATCCTTATGACATTGTCTATCAGTAGTAGTAGTACTCTCCGTCACCAGTAACCCGGCAGGTTGCTGGTAACCGGTCTGGTATGTCCTCCGCCAGGTGGGTGCCGGAGGCGTGGGGTCCGTGCAGCGTGACGTGCGGCCTCGGCGTCCAGACCCGCGTCCTCGCCTGCAAGATGCGCATCTCACCCGACCAGTACATCACGCAACCCGAGGGGGCCTGCCTCACCCCTCCCACCGTACCCAAGGCTCAGGTAAGGTGGCCAACTTCAGTTTTGGAAAGTGTGCAATGATGGGGTCTGGCTGGAGGGATACGGCGGAACATACTGTTGGGGAAAGTGTGTTGTGTTGGGGTAGGTTGTAGTGATGGAGAGGGAGGACGAAGTGTAGTCAGGGCAGCATACAATACTCACGGTAGAATTGCAATGGTGGGAATGAGTGCCGTAATGACGTGGATGAGAGTGCTGGGTTGGGTTAAAGTGTCGGAGGAGAGATGATGGAGAGATAAATATGTGGTTCTGGTGAGAGGTACAAAAGGACTGTAGTGTTGGGGATGGAACACAATGTTTGGGAAAGGAGCAGTTCTGCGCAGAAATACATGGAAAGATTTAGTGCTTGGAAGGTTTAGGTCTGGGAATAGGTACAGTGCTATGTGTGACTTATGACAGAGACTTTAGGAATATTGCATGAATGTAGGTGAGGTTGCTTTGTTGTGGAGAAGACACGGTGTTTGCATATATAGTGCTGTGGGAAGGCCCAGTACGGGGAGGGTGGTGAACATCTTAGGAGGGGTGATGATTGGAAGGAATGGTGGTTGGGAAGGGTTTAGTGCTGGTTATTGGTGGTTTTGTGTTAAGGAGTTAGCGCACTGTTTGGGTGCTGGTGAAACCATGTTTTAATTTAAGATCAGAATAAGGTATGAAATGTTATGAAGAGTTGGCAGTGCTAAGAACGGTTGCATTGTAAGAAAAAATAGGCAGGTTTCTAGTGTTTCTGTTAGGAAAAGGATGTAGTGGTAGGCTGTATTGTGGGAGAAGTTGAGTGCAATGGTGTTGGGTGCGAGAGAAAAGGTTGGGTGTGTTTGGAGTTGAGAGTCGTAGTGTGCGGAGGGGAAGTACGGGTACAGTGGTGTGCGATAAAGCAGTGTTAGGCTGCATTGGGTCAAGGATTCAGAGATGTTTATTCATCTGTGCAGAAACGTAACTGTGAGGGGTAACAAGATGTTGGTATGAAAATATAGTAAAATAAGAAAAGAGTTGTGTAAAGACGTGTGGGATCGGTGTTTTATACACAAATGAAATTGCATAGGAGTATGATGTTACACTGGTTTGAGGTTAGTGGTACGATGGGGAAATACTACAGTGTAGGGTTAAAGGTAAGAAGATTTGTATGAGGGTTGAACTGGCCTGTAGGCACAGTAGTGTGGGAATGCAGTAACATGAAAGCTTTATTTGAACAGGGACAGTGGCTAGTAGACCATTGTGGCTGTACAGCAGTGTGGGATGGATGATGATACAGGGCCAAGTAATGTTGTGGTATGTTGCTGTCAGGGAGCAACAGTGTAAGGTATAGTGTAGTAATGGTAGAATGGTTGT
>NC_092225.1:3004238-3056738 GCF_036320965.1 Panulirus ornatus
AATTCATTTCAAAAAACGTTAATTGGGTGTTTTCTAGATGTCCCAGAGGCTGTTCAACCTCAGGGCTACCACATACAGAGGGCAGGAGGATGCGAAAGGAGCAATTTTCGGTAGCTAATCAACAGACGCAGAGCATGGCGACTGAGGCTGAGGAACATAAACTGGGTTCATACAAACAGATATACACAGGAAATTCAGCAAAGTTGTAGGTAAAATAATATACTCCGTGAGAGATGGAGCAATCATGGAAGTTAATGATTCAGTTGATCACAGTTTTAGAAAACTGCAGAGCATACTGCTAGATAAAGATATGGTTTTAGAATGTAAGGAAGTGAGCCTCAGGCTGATTCAAGTAATGATGATTGTGGATTACGACAGGTGAGTGATCATTATTGCGGATGTAGCTGGCCACTAGAAGACTGAAGAAGACAGGCGATAGTTTTGGGAATGATTGAGTGGGTGTGTGAGTAGTTTTGATGCGAAAGATCGGATATTGGTGATGGTTGAATTGAATGCAAAAGTGGGTAATGCAGAAGTTGTGTATAAATGGGGATATTGATATACATGAGGTATACTACGATGAAAGTATTTTTTGAGACATTGTCTCCAGAAACATCAATCGCACAAGACAGGAAAGTCGAGTTATTAACTACCATAGAAACAAACAAACAAGAAGAAAACATCAAGAGCAACTAACTATATTATAACAATACACACTATGAGAATCCAACGTAGTTTATGAATGAAAATGTCAACAAGAACTTGACTGAGCTCCTTGCCAACATGACCTACGTAGGATGCACAAGCCTGCACTCTGTCCGGAAAACTTACCTTACATATACGTACATGATAGCTCCAGCAAATTACATGTCACGAAGAAGCACAACACAGTCCTCATACGAGAAATATTTGTTAAATTCAAAAGATACTATGCAGTGTACTGGATGGAAGACGCACACACATCGCCGAAGCACTTAACTATTAAGCAACAACAACATAAAAAGAACAAAAAGAACATGGACCAAGGTAAGATACTACAACTACGTACTTTAGCAGCAGGCAGCAGGCAATGAGTATGCAGAGCTATGTGCACATTAGTCCACAGGTATCACCTTACCTCACTGGGCTACCCATAATCACAACACGCTCCTGAAAATGATTTAATGGATTAATAACTAAATATCAAGACAACCGTGGAAATATCTTACAAAGCCTCTCCAGCCATGTCAAAAAAGATATCAGACACTTGAAAGATGTCTTGTCATTTCAACAGAATATATTTACAAAGAATCGCAACCATGATAGAGTAGTAGATATAGGGTGCTTTGGTCGAGGTGGCGTGCGAAGTGAAAAGGTCAGGGAGAATGGTTTGGTAGAAAAGAGGCAGTGAAAGCTTTGTGCAAGATGAAAGCCGGCAAGGCGACGGGTTTGGATGGTATTGCAGTGGAATTTATCAAAAAATCGGGTGACTGTGTTGTTGACTGGTTGGTAAGGATATTCAGTGTATGTGTGGTTCATGGTAAAGTGCATGAGGATTAGGAGAATGTATGCATAATGCCATTGTAAAAAAGGCATAGGGGATAAACGCGAGTGTTCAAATTACAGAGGTATAAGTTTGTTAAGTATTCCTGGGAAATCATATGCGAGGGTATTGATTGAGAGGGTAAAGGCATGTACAGAGCATCAGATTGGGGAAGAGCAGTGTGGTTTCAGAAGCGGTAGAGGGTGTGTGTATCAGGTGTATTCTTTCAAGAGTGTATGTGAGGAAAACTTAGAAAAACAAATGGATTTGAATGTAGCATTTATGGATCTGGAGATGGCATATGATAGAGATGATAGAGATGCTCTGTAGAAGGTATTAAAAGTATATGGTATGGGAGGAAAGTTGATAGAAGCAGTGAAAAGTTTTTATCAAGGATGTAAGGCGTGTGTACGAGTTGGAAGAGAGGAAAGTGATTGGTTCCCAGTGAATGTCGATTTGCGGCAGGGTGAGTGGTCTCCATGGTTGTTTAATATGTTTATGGATGGGGTTGTGAGGGAAGTGAATACTAGAGTTTTGGAGCGAGGGGCAAGTATGCAGTCTGCTGTCGATGAGAGGGCTTGGGAAGTGAGTCAGTTGTTGTTTGCTGATGATACAGCGCTGGCGGCTGATTTGGGTGAGAAACTGTAGAAGTTGGTGACTGATTTTGGTAAAGTGTGTGAAAGAAGAAAGTTGCGAGTAAATGTGAATAAAAGCAAGGTTATTAGGTTCAGCAGGGTTGAAGGACAAGTAAATTGGGAAGTAAGTTTGAATGGAGAAAAACTGGAGGAAGTGAAGTGTTCTAGATATCTGGGAGTGGATTTACCAGCCGATGGAACCATGGAATCGGAAGTGAGTCACAGGATGGGGGAGGGGGCGAAGGTTCTGGGAGCGTTGAAGAATGTGTGGAAGGCGAGAACGTTATCTTGGAGAGCAAAAATGGGTATGTTTGAAGGAATAGTGGTTCCAACAATGTTATATGATTGCGAAGCATGGGCTTTAGATAGGGTATTGCGGAGGAGGGTGGATGTGTTGGAAATGATATGTTTGAGGACAACATATGGTGTAAGGTGTTTTGATCGAGTAATTAATGAAAGGGTAAGAGTGATGTGGTTGAGAGAGCAGAATAGAGTGTATTGTAATGGTTTGGTTACATGGAGAGAATGAGCGAGGAAAGATTGACAAAGAGGATATATGTGTCAGAGGTGGAGGGAACGAGGAGAAGTGGGAGTCCAAATTGGAGGTGGAAGGATGGAGTGAAAAAGATTTTGAGCGATCGAGGCCTTGAACATACAGAAGGGTGAAAGGCGTGCAAGGAATAGAGTAGATTGGAACGATGTGGTATACCGGGGTCGACGTGCTGTCAATGGATTGAACCAGGGCATGTGAAGCGTCTGGGGTAAACCATGGAAAGTTGAGAGTGAATGGAAAAAATAAAAACAAGGTTATGAGGTACATGAGAGTTGAGAGACAAGTTAGTTAGGATTAAGTTTGAATGGAGTAAAAATTTGAGGAAGTGAAGTGTTTTAGATATCTGGGAGTAGACTTAGCAACGAATGGGACCATGGAAGTGGAAGTGAATCATAGGTGTGCTATAGGTAGGGTTATACGGAGTTGGATGGGTGTGTTGGATATGAAATATTTGAGGACAGTATATGTTGTGAGGTGGTTTGATCGAGTAAGTAATAAAAGGGTAATAAAAAGAGTGTGTTTGAGGGAGGAAAACAGGGTGTGTTGAAATGGTTTGGACATTAGGAAAGAATGAGTGAGGAATGGATGACAAAGAGGATATATGTCAGAGGTTGGGGGGAATAAGAGAAGCGGGTCACCAAATTGGAGTGGAAGGATGTAGTAAAAATGATTTTGAGGGATCGGCGCGTGGACATGCTAGGGATAAAAGGGTGGTTCAGTCCACTGGCAGCACGTAGACCCAAGTATACCACATAGTTCCAGTTCACTCCTTCCATTTCACGCCTTTCACCGCCATGCATGTTCAGGCCTCGATCACTCAAATCCTTTTTCACCCCATTCTTCCATCTCCAATTTGGTTTACCTGTTACCTTGTTCCCTCCACTTCAGAAACGTATATCTTCTTTGTCAACCTTTCCTCACTCATTCTTTCCATATGTGTAAACCGTTTCAGCATATCTTCTTCAGCTGTCTCAATCGCACTCTTTCTATTACTACATATATCTCTTACGTTTTCATTACTTACTTGATGAAACTACCTCATACTACATGTTGCCCTTAAATATTTCATTTCCACCACATCCACCTTCCTTCGCAGAGCCTTATCTACACACCATGCCTCGCATTCATATGATATTGTTGGGACTACTATAATTTCAAATACACCTATTTTTGCCCTCTCTCTCAGCTAATGTTCTCTCTTTCCACACGTTCTTCAGTGTCTTCTGAACCTTCGCTCCCTTACCTACCCTATGACTCACTTCCGCTTTCACGGCTCCATCCGCTGTCCTGTCTACTCCCAGGTATCTAAAGTACTTCACTTCCCCAGATTTTTCTTCATTCAAACTTACACCCAAACTAACCCGTCCCTCATCCTTGCTAAACACAATAACCGTGCTTTTATCCATATTTACGCTGAACTTTCTCCACACCCTTTTTGAAACTCAGTCACCAACGTTTGCAGTTTTTCACTAGAATCTGCGACCGGTGCTGTATCATCAGCAAACAACATTTTCGAGTCCCTCGCATGCCTCAGACTGCATACTTGCCCCTCTCTCCAAAACTTGCATTTACCTCCCTCACCAACCTATCCATAGAACACTTAAACAAGCATTGTGACATCACACCCCGGCTACAAACCAACCTTTATTTGGAATAATTCACTCTCCTCTTTCCCTACTCGTACACATGCCTTACACCCTTGATAAAAAAACTCACCGTTTCTAGCCGCTTTCTCCCACACTATATATGCTTAAGACCTTCCAAAAAGGGTCTCTATAACTCAAATATACGATTTTTACAGATTCGTAAATACCACATGCAGATCTACCAATTTCTCCAAGTATTTCTCACACACATTATTCAAAGCAAGCACCTGTTCTACTCATCCTTTATTCCCTTTGCCTTTATGCAATGGCACTATACATACACTCGGCCAACTTCAGGCACTTCACCATGATCCATACATACACTGAAAATCCTTATTAACCAATCAATAACATAGTCACCCATTCCTTAATAGATTCAACAGCAATACCATCTTCTACAGTCGCCTTGCCTCATTTCATCTTACATAAGGCTTTTACCACCTTTTCTTACCTCACCAAACCAATCATCATGACCCTTTCACTTTGTATACCACCCCGACCCAAGTACCCTACGTCTGCTACCATATCACTAAACAAATTCAATAGTCCTTCAAAATACTCACTCTCGCTCCTTACTTCATTACTGCCTATTACCACTTCCCCTTTTGCCCCCTTTAGCGATGTTCCAATTTGTTCTCTATATTTCCGCGTGCTATCAACCTTCTTCTAAAGCATTGTTTTCATCCAGTCATTTGCACTCTTTCCCTGTAAATGTAAACCAACTTTTCCTCGACACACTATTCACTACCCTTCCCAAATCTGCACGCTACATGCTTCCCTCGCACGTGGCATCACTGCTTCCCTAGATATCTTCCATTCCTCATACACTTCCCTCGGTTCATTTATTCTCACCTTTTGCCATTATACGCTCAATCTCTCCTGGCTTTCTTCACACAAGTCTCTTTTCCAGGCTCGCTTACTCTCGCCACTTTCTTCTCACCGACATCATTTTTTCTATTCTGAAAACCTCTACAAAGCTTAACCATCGCCTCCATATGATAGCGATTAGATATCCCACCAGCTGCCCCCCTCAGCACATTTACGTTCAAAAGTCTCTTGTTTACATGCCTATCAATTAATATGTAATATGATAATTCCCACTGACCATCTCTCGTACTCGCATACGTATACTTTTGTATGTCCCTCTTTTTAAGCCAGGTATTCCTAATCTTCAGTCTTTTTTCAGCATAGTTCAACAAGCTGTTCACCATTTCCATTCATAATGCTGAATACAACATGGCCCCCAGTTATACCAACAACTTCCACACTACTCACCTTCGCATTCAAATTAACCCTCACTAACACCTGGTCTCTTGCGTCAAAACCGCTGACACCCACTCAGCTGCTTCCAAAGCGCTTGTTTCTCATGATGTTACTTTTCATGACTATTTGCATAAGTACCCAAAAATCACCCATATCTCTATCCACTATTGATTTCATTCACATCAGTCTAGAAATTATTTTCTTACTGTCTTTCACACAGTTCTATAACTCCTGCATCAATGATAGGGCTAATTCTAACTTTGCTCTAATCCTCCCACCAACCCTTGACTTTACCTCTAGTGCCAGAGCAAGCAGTTTTCTTTCCTCAAACTTTTCTATATATCTCTCCTCTCTTCTTACATTGGTTACATCTACACACAATTCAAATCTCCAGTCTGAGCCTTAGATGAGGATAAACACTCCACGCTTGGTTCCATCTGTTCCGTCTTTTAAAAACTGCAACGCAGCATGGTGAGAGGGAGGTTTCCAAACCCCCGTTGCCGCCCTTTCAGTCGCCTTTTACGCCACGCAGGGAATACGTGGGTAGAATTATTTTTCCCCTACCCCAATGATAATGTATATACATATAAATATATATATATATATATATATATATATATATATATATATATATATATATATATATATATATATATATATATATATATATATATATTTTTTTTTTTTTTTTTTTTTTTTTTGCCGCTGTCTCCCGCGTTTGAGAGGTGGCACAAGGAAACAGACGAAAGAAATGGCCCAACCCACCCCCATACACATGTATATACATACGTCCACACACGCAAATATACATACCTACACAGCTTTCCATGGTTTACCCCAGACGCTTCACACGCCCTGATTCAACCCACTGACAGCACGTCAACCCCGGTACACCACATCGATCCAATTCACCCTATTCCTTGCCCTCCTTTCACCCTCCTGCATGTTCAGGCCCCGATCACACAAAATCTTTTTCACTCCATCTTTCCACCTCCAATTTGGTCTCCCACTTCTCCTCGTTCCCTCCACCTCCGACACATATATCCTCTTGGTCAATCTTTCCTCACTCATTCTCTCCATGTGCCCAAACCATTTCAAAACACACTCTTCTGCTCTCTCAACCACGTTCTTTTTATTTCCACACATCTCTCTTACCCTTACGTTACTTACTCGATCAAACCACCTCACACCACACATTGTCCTCAAACATCTCATTTCCAGCACATCCATCCTCCTGCGCACAACTCTATACATTGCCCACGCCTCGCAACCATACAACATTGTTGGAACCACTATTCCTTCAAACATACCCATTTTTGCTTTCCGAGACAATGTTCTCGACGTCCACACATTCTTCAAGGCTCCCAGGATTTTCGCCCCCTCCCCCACCCTATGATCCACTTCCGCTTCCATGGTTCCATCCGCTGCCAGATCCACTCCCAGATATCTAAAACACTTTACTTCCTCCAGTTTTTCTCCATTCAAACTTACCTCTCAGTTGACTTGACCCTCAACCCTACTGTACCTAATTACCTTGCTCTTATTCACATTTTCTCTTAACTTTCTTCTTTCACACACTTTACCAAACTCAGTCACCAGCTTCTGCAGTTTCACACATGAATCAGCCACCAGCGCTGTATCATCAGCGAACAACAACTGACTCACTTCCCACGCTCTCTCATCCCCAACAGACTTCATACTTGCCCCTCTTTCCAAAACTCTTGCATTCACCTCCCTAACAACCCCATCATAAAGAAATTAAACAACCATGGGGACATCACACACCCCTGCCGCAAACCTACATTCACTGAGAACCAATCACTTTCCTCTCTTCCTACACGTACACATTCCTTACATAATCGATAAAAACTTTTCACTTCTTCTAACAACTTGCCTCCTACACCATATATTCTTAATACCTTCCACAGAGCATCTCTATCAACTCTATCATAAGCCTTCTCCAGATCCATAAATGCTACATACAAATCCATTTGCTTTTCTAAGTATTTCTCACATACATTCTTCAAAGCAAACACCTGATCCAGACATCCTCTACCACTTATGAAACCACACTGCGCTTATATATATATATATATATATATATATATATATATATATATATATATATTATATATATATATATATATATATATATATATACATATATATATGTACATATATATATATATGTATATATATATATATATATATATATATATATATATATATATATATATATATATATATATATATATATATATATATATATATATATATATATATATATATATATATATATATATATATATATATATATATATATATATATATATATATATAAGCGCAGTGTGGTTTCATAAGTGGTAGAGGATGTGTGGATCAGGTGTTTGCTTTGAAAAATGTATATGAGAAATACTTAGAAAAGCAAACGCGGGAGACAGCGACAAAGTATAAAAAAAAAAAAAAAAAAAATATATATATATATATATATATATATATATATATATATATATATATATATATATATATATATATATATATATATATATATATATATATATATAAATATATATATATATATATATATATATATATATATATATATATGTATATATATATATATATATATATATATATATATATATATATATACATATATATATATGTATATATATATATACATATATATATATATATATATATATATATATATATATATATATATATATATATATATATATATATATATATATATATATATATATATATATATATATATATATATATATATATATAGAAGCTAGAAGTTTCAGTTTTCTAAATTGTTTCTTACATTTTTCATATGTATATATATGTATGTGTGTGTGTTTGTATATGTGCGTATGTATGTGTATATGTGTGTATGTGTATATGTATATATATATGTATATTATCCCTGGGGATAGGGGTGAAAGAATAGTTCCCACGTATTCCTCGCGTGTCGTAGAAAGCGACTAGAGGGGACGGGAGCGGGGGGCCAGAAATCCTCCCCTCCTTGTATTAACTTTCTAAAATGGGAAACAGAAGAAGGAGTCACGCGGGGAGTGCTCATCCTCCTGGAAGGCTCAGAGTGGGGTGCCTAAATGTGTGTGGATGTAACCAAGATGTGAAAAAAGGAGAGATAGGTAGTATGTTTGAGGAAAGGAACCTAGATGTTTTGGGTCTGAGTGAAACGAAGCTCAAGGGTAAAGGGGAAGAGTGGTTTGGGAATGTCTGGGGAGTAAAGTCAGGGGTTAGTGAGAGGACAAGAGCAAGGGAAGGAGTAGCAATACTCCTGAAACAGGAGTTGTGGGAGTATGTGATAGAATGTAAGAAAGTAAATTCTCGATTAATATGGGTAAAACTGAAAGTTGATGGAGAGAGGTGGGTGATTATCGGTGCATATGCGCCTGGGCATGAGAAGAAAGATCATGAGAGGCAAGTGTTTTGGGAGCAGCTGAATGAGTGTGTTGGTGGTTTTGATGCACGAGACCGGGTTATAGTGATGGGTGATTTGAATGCAAAGGTGAGTAATGTGGCAGTTGAGGGAATAATTGGTATACATTGGGTGTTCAGTGTTGTAAATGGAAATGGTGAAGAGCTTGTAGATTTATGTGCTGAAAAAGGACTGATGATTGGGAATACCTGGTTTAAAAAGCGAGATATACATAAGTATACTTATGTAAGTAGGAGAGATGGCCAGAGAGCGTTATTGGATTACGTGTTAATTGACAGGCGTGCGAAAGAGAGACTTTTGGATGTTAATGTGCTGAGAGGTGCAACTAGAGGGATGTCTGATCATTATCTTGTGGAGGCTAAGGTGAAGATTTGTTTGGGTTTTCAGAAAAGAAGAGTGAATGTTGGGATGAAGAGGGTGGTGAGAGTAAGTGAGCTTGGGAAGGAGACCTGTGTGAGGAAGTACCAGGAGAGACTGAGTACAGAATGGAAAAATGTGAGAGCAATGGAAGTAAGGGGAGTGGGGGTGGAATGGGATGTATTTAGGGAATCAGTGATGGATTGCGCTAAAGATGCTTGTGGCATGAGAAGAGTGGGAGGTGGGTTGATTAGAAAGGGTAGTGAGTGGTTGGATGAGGAAGTAAGAGTATTAGTGAAAGAGAAGAGAGAGGTATTTGGACGATTTTTGCAGGGAAAAAATGCAATTGAGTGGGAGATGTATAAAAGAAAGAGACAGGAGGTCAAGAGAAAGGTGCAAGAGGTGAAAAAAAGGGCAAATGAGAGTTGGAGTGAGAGAGTATCATTAAATTTTAGAGAGAATGAAAACATGTTCTGGAAGGAGGTAAATAAAGTGCGTAAGACAAGGGAGCAAATGGGAACTTCAGTGAAGGGCGCAAATGGGGAGGTGATAACAAGTAGTGGTGATGTGAGAAGGAGATGGAGTGAGTATTTTGAAGGTTTGTTGAATATGTTTGATGATAGAGTGGCAGATATAGGGTGTTTTGATCGAGGTGGTGTGCAAAGTGAGAGGGTTAGGGAAAATTATTTGGTAAACAGAGAAGAGGTAGTGAAAGCTTTGCGGAAGATGAAAGCCGGCAAGGCAGCAGGTTTGGATGGTATTGCAGTGGAATTCATTAAAAAGGGGGTGACTGTATTGTTGACTGGTTGGTAAGGTTATTTAATGTATGTATGACTCATGGTGAGGTGCCTGAGGATTGGCGGAATGCGTGCATAGTGCCATTGTACAAAGGCAAAGGGGATAAGAGTGAGTGCTCAAATTACAGAGGTATAAGTTTGTTGAGTTTTCCTGGTAAATTATATGGGAGGGTATTGATTGAGAGGGTGAAGGCATGTACAGAGCATCAGATCGGGGAAGAGCAGTGTGGTTTCAGAAGTGGTAGAGGATGTGTGGATCAGGTGTTTGCTTTGAAGAATGTATGTGAGAAATACTTAGAAAAGCAAATGGATTTGTATGTAGCATTTATGGATCTGGAGAAGGCATATGATAGAGTTGATAGAGATGCTCTGTGGAAGGTATTAAGAATATATGGTGTGGGAGGAAAGTTGTTAGAAGCAGTGAAAAGTTTTTATCGAGGATGTAAGGCATGTGTACGTGTAGGAAAAGAGGAAAGTGATTGGTTCTCAGTGAATGTAGGTTTGCGGCGGGGGGGGTGTGATGTGTCCATGGTTGTTTAATTTGTTTATGGATGGTGTTGTTAGGGAGGTGAATGCAAGAGTTTTGGAAAGAGGGGCAAGTATGAAGTCTGTTGGGGATGAGAGAGCTTGGGAAGTGAGTCAGTTGTTGTTCGCTGATGATACAGCGCTGGTGGCTGATTCATGTGAGAAACTGCAGAAGCTGGTGACTGAGTTTGGTAAAGTGTGTGGAAGAAGAAAGTTAAGAGTAAATGTGAAAAAGAGCAAATTATTAGGTACAGTAGGGTTGAGGGTCAAGTCAATTGGGAGGTGAGTTTGAATGGAGAAAAACTTGAGGAAGTAAAGTGTTTTAGATATCTGGGAGTGGATCTGGCAGGGGATGGAACCATGGAAGCGGAAGTGGATCATAGGGTGGGGGAGGGGGCGAAAATTCTGGGAGCCTTGAAGAATGTGTGGAAGTCGAGAACATTATCTCGGAAAGCAAAAATGGGTATGTTTGAAGGAATAGTGGTTCCAACAATGTTGTATGGTTGCGAGGCGTGGGCTGTGGATAGAGTTGTGCGCAGGAGGGTGGATGTGCTGGAAATGAGATGTTTGATGACAATGTGTGGTGTGAGGTGGTTTGATCGAGTGAGTAACGTAAGGGGAAGAGAGATGTGTGGAAATAAAAAGAGCGTGGTTGAGAGAGCAGAAGAGGGTGTTTTGAAGTGGTTTGGGCACATGGAGAGAATGAGTGAGGAAAGATTGACCAAGAGGATATATGTGTCGAAGGTGGAGGGAACGAGGAGAAGAGGGAGACCAAATTGTAGGTTTAAAGATGGAGTGAAAAAGATTTTGTGTGATCGGGGCCTGAACATGCAGGAGGGTGAAAGGAGGGCAAGGAATAGAGTGAATTGGAGCGATGTGGTATACCGAGGTTGACGTGCTGTCAGTGGATTGAATCAAGGCATGTGAAGCGACTGCGGTAAACCATGGAAAGCTGTGTAGGTATGTATATTTGCGTGTGTGGACGTATGTATATACATGTGTATGGGGGGGGGGTTGGGCCATTTCTTTCGTCTGTTTCCTTGCGCTACCTCGCAAACGCGGGAGACAGTGACAAAATATAATAAATATATAAATAAATAAATATAAATATATGTATATATATATATATATATATATATATATATATATATATATATATATATATATATATATATATATCTATATCTATATCTATATCTATATATATATATATATATATATATATATATATATATATATATATATATATATATATATATATATATATATATATATATATATATATATATATATATATATATATATATGTATATATATATATATATATATATATATATATATATATATATATATATATATATATATATATATATATATATATATATATATACATATATATATATATATATATATATATATATATATATATATATATATATATATATATATATATATATATATTTTTTGCTTTGAAGAATGTATGTGAGAAATACTTAGAAAAGCAAATGATTTGTATGTAGCATTTATGGATCTGGAGAAGGCATATGATAGAGTTGATAGAGATGCTCTGTGGAAGGTTTTAAGAATATATGGTGTGGGAGGCAAGTTGATAGAAGCAGTGAAAAGTTTTTATCGAAGATGTAAGGCATATGTACGTGTAGGAAGAGAGGAAAGTGATTGGTTCTCAGTGAATGTAGGTTTACGGCAGGGGTGTGTGTTATATCTCCATGGTCGTTTAATTTGTTTATGGATGGGGTTGTTAGGGAGGTGAATGCAAGAGTTTTGGAAAGAGGGGCAAGTATGCAGTCTGTTGTGGATGAGAGAGCTTGGGAAGTGTTTCAGTTGTTGTTCGCTGATGATACAGCGCTGGTGGCTGAATATTGTAAGAAACTGCAGAAGCTGGTGACTGAGTTTGGTAAAGTGTGTGAAAGAAGAAAGTTAAGAGTAAATGTGAATAAGAGCAAGGTTATTAGGTACAGTAGTGTTGAGGGTCAAGTCAATTGGGAGGTAAGTTTGAATGGAGAAAAACTGGAGGAAGTAAAGTGTTTTAGATATCTGGGAGTGGATCTGGCAGCGGATGGAACCACGGAAGCGGAAGTGAATCAGTGGGTGGGGGAGGGGGCGAAAATTCTGGGAGTCTTGAAAAATGTTTGGAAGTCGAGAATATTATCTCGGAAAGCAAAAATGGGTATGTTTGAAGGAATAGTGGTTCCAACAATGTTGTATGGTTGCGAGGCGTGGGCTATGGATAGAGTTGTGCGCAGGAGGGTGGATGTGCTGGAAATGAGATGTTTGAGGACAATATGTGGTGTGAGTTGGTGTGATCGAGTAAGTAATGTAAGTGTAAGAGAGATGTGTGGAAATGAAAAGAGTGTGGTTGAGAGAGCAGAGAAGGGTGTCTTGAAATGGTTGGGTCACATGGAGAGAATGAATGAGGAAAGATTGACAAAGAGGATATACGTGTCAAAGGTGGAGCGAACGAGAAGTGGGAGACCAAATTTTAGATGGAGAGATGGAGTGAAAAAGATTTTGAGTGGTCGGGGCCTGAACATGCAGGAGGTTGAAAGGCGTGCAAGGAATAGATTGAATTGGAACGATGTGGTATACCGGGGTCGACGTGCTGTCAATGGATTGAACCAGGGCATGTGAAGCGTCTGGGGTAAACCATGGAAAGTTGGGGAGGGTGGAGGGGGGTGGTTATTCCATGTGTGGCGGGGTGGCGATGGGAACAAATAAAGGCAGACAGTATGAATTATGTACATGTGTATATATGTATATGTGTGTGTGTGTGTATATATATGTTTACATTGAGATGTATAGGTATGTATATTTGCGTGTGTGGACGTGTATGTATATACATGTGTATGTGGGCGGGTTAGGCCATTCTTTCGTCTGTTTCCTTGCGCTACCTCGCTAACGCGGGAGACAGCGACAAAGCAAAATAATAATAAAATATAATAATAATATATATATATATATATATATATATATATATATATATATATATATATATATATATATATATATATATATATATATATATATATATATTTATATATATATATATATATTTATCCCAAGCTGACTTGCTCTCATCACCCTCTTCACACCAACATTCACTCTTCTTTTCTGAAAACCCATACAAATCTTCACCTTAGCCTCCACAAGATAATGATCAGACATTCCTCCAGTTGCACCTTTCAGCACATTAACATCCAAAAGTCTCTCTTTCGTGCGTCTATCAATCAACACGTAATCCAATAACGCTCTCTGGCCATCTCTCCTACTTACATACGTACATTTATGTATATCTCGCTTTTTAAACCAGGTATTCCCAATCACCAGTCCTTTTTCAGCACATAAATCTACAAGCTCTTCACCATTTCCATTTACAACACTGAACACCCAATGTACACCAATTATTCCCTCAACTGCCACATTACCCACCTTTGCATTCAAATCACCTATCACTATAACCCTTTCTTGTGCATCAAAACCACTAACACACTCATTCACCTGCTCCCAAAACACTTGCCTCTGATGATCTTTCTTCTCATGCCCAGGTGCATCTGCACCAATAATCACCCATCTCCCTCCATCAACCTTCAGTTTTACTCATATTAATCAAGAATTTACTTTCTTACATTCTATCACATACTCCCACAACTCCTGTTTCAGCAGTACTACTACTCCTTCCCTTGCTCTTGTACTCTCGCTAACCCCTAGCTTTACTCCCAAGACATTGCCAAACCACTTTTCCCCTTTACCCTTGAGCTTCGTTTCACTCAGAGCCAAAACATCCAGGTTCCTTTCCTCAAACGTACTACCTATCTCTCCTCTCTTCACATCTTGGTTACATCCACACACAGATAGACACCCCAATCTGAGTCTACAAGATGAGCGCTCCCGACGTGACTCCTTGTGTTTCCCATTTTTAGAAAGTTAAAATACAAGGAGGGGAGGATTTCTGGCCCCCCGCTCCCGTCCCCTCTAGTTGGGAAGGAGACTTGTGTGAGGAAGTACCAGGAGAGACTGAGTACATAATGGAAAAAGGTGAGAAAAATGGAAGTAAGGGGAGTGGGGGAGGAATGGAATGTATTTAGGGAATCATTGATGTATTGCGCAAAAGATGCTTGTGGCATGAGAAGCGTGGGAGGTGGGTTGATTAGAAAGGGTAGTGAGTGGTGGGATGAAGAAGTAAGATTATTAGTGAAAGAGAAGAGAGAGGCATTTGGACGATTTTTGCAGGGAAAAAATGCAATTGAGTCTCAGATGTATAAAAGAAAGAGACAGGAGGTCAAGAGAAAGGTGCAAGAGGTGAAAAAGAGGGTAAATGAGAGTTGGAGGAGAGAGTATCATTAAATTTTAGGGAGAATAAAAAGATGTTCTGGAAGGAGGTAAATAAAGTGCGTAAGACAAGGGAGCAAATGGGAACTTCAGTGAAGGGCGCTGATGGGGAGGTGATAACAAGTAGTGGTGATGTGAGAGGGAGATGGAGTGAGTATTTTGAAGGTTTGTTGAATGTGTTTCATGATAGAGTGGCAGATATAGGGTGTTTTGGTCGAGGTGGTGTGCAAAGTGAGAGGGTTAGGGAAAATGACTTGGTAAACAGAGAATAGGTAGTAAAAGCTTTGCGGAAGATGAAAGCCGGCAAGGCAGCAGGTTTGGATGGTATTGCAGTGGAATCTATTAAAAAAGGGGTGACTGTATTGTTGACTGGTTGCTAAGGTTATTTAATGTATGTATGACTCATGGTGAGGTGCCTGAGGATTGGCGGAATGCGTGCATAGTGCCATTGTACAAAGGCAAAGGGGATAAGAGTGAGTGCTCAAATTACATAGGTATAAGTTTGTTGAGTATTCCTGGTAAATTATATGGGAGGGTATTGATTGAGAATGTGAAGGCATGTACAGAGCATCAGATTGGGGAAGAGCAGTGTGGTATCAGAAGTGGTAGAGGATATGTGGATCAGGTGTTTGCTTTGAAGAATGTATGTGAGAAATACTTAGAAAAGCAAATGGATGTGTATGTAGCATTTATGGATCTGGAGAAGGCGTTTGATAGAGTTGTTAGAGATGGTCTGTGGAAGGTATTAAGAATATTTCTTGTGGGAGGCAAGTTGTTAGAGGCAGTAAAAAGTTTTTATCGAGGATGTAAGGCATGTGTACGTGTAGGAAGAGAGGAAAGTGATTGGGTCTCAGTGAATGTAGGTTTGCGGAAGAGGTGTGTTATGTCTCCATGGTTGTTTAATTTTTTATGGATGGGTTTGTTAGGGAGGTGAATGCAAGAGTTTTGGAAAGAGGGGCAAGAATGAAGTCTGTTTTGGATGAGAGAGCTTGGGAAGTGAGTCAGTTGTTGTTCGCTGATGATACAGCGCTGGTGGCTGATTCATGTGAGAAACTGCAGAAGCTGGTGACTGAGTTTGGTAAAGTGTGTGAAAGAAGAAAGTTAAGAGTAAATGTAAATGAGAGCAAGGTTATTAGGTACAGTAGGGTTGAGGGTCAAGTCAATTGGGAGGTAAGTTTGAATGGAGAAAAACTGGAGGATGTATAGTGTTTTAGATATCTGGGACTGGATCTGGCAGCGGATGGAACCATGGAAGCGGAAGTGAATCATAGGGTGGGGGAGGGGGCGAAAATCCTGGGAGCCTTGAAGAATGTTTGGAAGTCGAGAACATTATCTCGGAAAGCAAAAATGGGTATGTTTGAAGGAATAGTGGTTTCAACAATGTTTTATGGTATGCGAGTCGTGGGCTATGGATTGTTGTGCGCAGAAGGGTAGATGTGCTGAAAAATGAGATGTTTGAGGACAATGTGTGGTGTGAGGTGGATTGATCGAGTAAATAATGTAAGGGTAAGAGAGATGTGTGGAAATAAAAAGAGCGTGGTTGAGAGAGCAGAAGAGGGTGTTTTGAAATGGTTTGGGCACATGGAGAGAATGAGTGAGGAAAGATTGACCAAGAGGATATATGTGTCGGAGTTGTAGGGAACGAGGAGAAGTGGGAGACCAAATTGGAGGTGGAAAGCTGGAGTGAAAAAGATTTTGAGTGATCGGGGCCTGAACATGCAGGAGGGTGGAAGGCGGGCAAGGAATAGAGTGAATTGGATCGATGTGGTATACCGGTGTTGACGTGTTGTCAGTGGATTGAATCAGGGCATGTGAAGCGTCTGGGGTAAACCATGAAAGTTGTGTGGGGCCTGGTTGTGGAAAGGGAGCTGTGGTTTCGGGCATTATTGCATGACAGCTAGAGACTGAGTGTGAACGAATGGGGCCTTTGTTGTCTTTTCCTAGCGCTACCTTGCACACATAAGGGGGGGAGGGGGATGGTATTCCATGTGTGGCGAGTTGGCGATGGGAATGAAGAAAGGCAGACAGTGTGAATTGTGTCATGGGTATATATGTATGTGTCTGTGTGTGTATATATATGTGTACATTGAGATGTATAGGTATGTATATTTGCGTGTGTGGACGTGTATGTATATACATGTGTATGGGGTTGTGTTGGGCCATTTCTTTCGTCTGTTTTCCTTGCGCTACCTTGGAAACGCGGGAGACAGCTACAAAGCAAAATAAATAAATATGAATATATTTGTTAGGGAGGTGAATGCAAGAGTTTTGGAAAGAGGGGCAAGTATGAAGTCTGTTGGGGATGAGAGAGCTTGGGAAGTGAGTCAGTTGTTGTTCGCTGATGATACAGCGCTGGTGGCTGATTCATGTGAGAAACTGCAGAAGCTGGTGACTGAGTTTGGTAAAGTGTGTGAAAGAAGAAAGTTAAGAGTAAATGTGAATAAGAGCAAGGTTATTAGGTACAGTAGGGTTGAGGGTCAAGTCAATTGGGAGGTGAGTTTGAATGGAGAAAAACTGGAGGAAGTGAAGTGTTTTAGATATCTGGGAGTGGATCTGGCAGCGGATGGAACCATGGAAGCGGAAGTGGATCATAGGGTGGGGGAGGGGGCGAAAATTCTGGGAGCCTTGAAGAATGTGTGGAAGTCGAGAACATTATCTCGGAAAGCAAAAATGGGTATGTTTGAAGGAATAGTGGTTCCAACAATGTTGTATGGTTGCGAGACGTGGGCTATGGATAGAGTTGTGCGCAGGAGGATGGATGTGCTGGAAATGAGATGTTTGAGGACAATATGTGGTGTGAGGTTGTTTGATCGAGTAAGTAACGTAAGGGTAAGAGAGATGTGTGGAAATAAAAAGAGCGTGGTTGAGAGAGCAGAAGAGGGTGTTTTGAAATGGTTCGGGCACATGGAGAGAATGAGTGAGGAAAGATTGACCAAGAGACTATATGTGTCGGAGGTGGAGGGAACGAGAAGAGGGAGACCAAATTGGAGGTGGAAAGATGGAGTGGAAAAGATTTTGTGTGATCGGGGCCTGAACATGCAGGAGGGTGAAAGGAGGGTAAAGGAATAGAGTGGATTGGAGCGATGTGGTATACCGGGGTTGACGTGCTGTCAGTGGATTGAATCGGGGCATGTGAAGCGTCTGGGGTAAACCATGGAAAGCTGTGTAGGTATGTATATTTGCGTGTGTGGACGTATGTATATACATGTGTATGGGGGTGGGTTGGGCCATTTCTTTCGTCTGTTTCCTTGCGCTACCTCGCAAACGCGGGAGACAGCGACAAAGTATAAAAAAAAAAAAATATATATATATATATATATATATATATATATATATATATATTTTTTTTTTTTTTTTTTTTTTATACTTTGTCGCTGTCTCCCGCGTTTGCGAGGTAGCGCAAGGAAACAGACGAAAGAAATGGCCCCACCCCCCCCCCCCATACACATGTACATACACACGTCCACACACGCAAATATACATACCTACACAGCTTTCCATGGTTTACCCCAGACGCTTCACATGCCTTGCTTCAATCCACTGACAGCATGTCAACCCCTGTATACCACATGACTCCAATTCACTCTATTTCTTGCCCTCCTTTCACCCTCCTGCATGTTCAGGCCCCGATCACACAAAATCTTTTTCACTCCATCTTTCCACCTCCAATTTGGTCTCCCTCTTCTCCTCGTTCCCTCCACCTCCGACACATATATCCTCTTGGTCAATCTCTCCTCACTCATTCTCTCCATGTGCCCAAACCATTTCAAAACACCCTCTTCTGCTCTCTCAACCACGCTCTTTTTATTTCCACACATCTCTCTTACCCTTACGTTACTTACTCGATCAAACCACCTCACTCCACACATTGTCCTCAAACATCTCATTTCCAGCACATCCATCCTCCTGCGCACATCTCTATCCATAGCCCACGCCTCGCAACCATACAACATTGTTGGAACCACTATTCCCTCAAACATACCCATTTTTGCTTTCCGAGATAGTGTTCTCGACTTCCACACATTTTTCAAGGCTCCCAAAATTTTCGCCCCCTCCCCCACCCTATGATCCACTTCCGCTTCCATGGTTCCATCCGCTGACAGATCCACTCCCAGATATCTAAAACACTTCACTTCCTCCAGTTTTTCTCCATTCAAACTCACCTCCCAATTGACTTGACCCTCACCCCTACTGTACCTAATAACCTTGCTCTTATTCACATTTACTCTCAACTTTCTTCTTCCACACACTTTACCAAACTCAGTCACCAGCTTCTGCAGTTTCTCACATGAATCAGCCACCAGCGCTGTATCATCAGCGAACAACAACTGACTCACTTCCCAAGCTCTCTCATCCCCAACAGACTTCATACTTGCCCCTCTTTCCAAAACTCTTGCATTTACCTCCCTTACAACCCCATCCATAAACAAATTAAACAACCATGGAGACATCACACACCCCTGCCGCAAACCTACATTCACTGAGAACCAATCACTTTCCTCTCTTCCTACACGTACACATGCCTTACATCCTCGATAAAAACTTTTCACTGCTTCTAACAACTTGCCTCCCACACCATATATTCTTAATACCTTCCACAGAGCATCTCTATCAACTCTATCATATGCCTTCTCCAGATCCATAAATGCTACATACAAATCCATTTGCTTTTCTAAGTATTTCTCACATACATTCTTCAAAGCAAACACCTGATCCACACATCCTCTACCACTTCTGAAACCACACTGCTCTTCCCCAATCTGATGCTCTGTACATGCATTCACCCTCTCAATCAATACCCTCCCATATAATTTACCAGGAATACTCAACAAACTTATACCTCTGTAATTTGAGCACTCCCTCTTATCCCCTTTGCCTTTGTACAATGGCACTATGCACGCATTCCGCCAATCCTCAGGCACCTCACCATGAGTCATACATACATTAAATAACCTTACCAACCAGTCAACAATACAGTCACCCCCTTTCTTAATAAATTCCACTGCAATACCATCCAAACCTGCTGCCTTGCCGGCTTTCATCTTCCGCAAAGCTTTTACTACCTCTTCTCTGTTTACCAAATCATTTTCCCTAACCCTCTCACTTTGCACACCACCTCGACCAAAACACCCTATATCTGCCACTCTGTCATCAGACACATTCAACAAACCTTCAAAATACTCATTCCATCTCCTTCTCACATCACCGCTACTTGTTATCACCTCCCCATTTACGCCCTTCACTGAAGTTCCCATTTGCTCCCTTGTCTTACGCACCCTATTTACCTCCTTCCAGAACATCTTTTTATTTTCCCTATATATATATATATATATATATATATATATATATATATATATATATATATATATATATATATATATATATATATATATATATATATATATATACACGCAATAGGACAAACACATGATAAAAAGCCTTTTATATTCATTTGTGGAGGTTTCAGAGTATCCTATCTCCATATCCATCATTAGGCAAACTATGTAACAAAACTGTAAGAACTCAGTCATATACGTGAAATAACTGAAGTAGGAACACTGAATGATAACATTTAACTTGAATATATAACAAAGTGAAACGTTAAAGGATAGAAATATACATAAGCCCCAAATTAGAGAATGGAACATAGTGACATGAGTTAATGTGAAAGTGAAATGTAATGATTAAGGAAGATCCCAATGTCACATGAGATCTCACAACACATGTGATCTAACAGAGTTCAGAAGACATTTTAAAAACATAATAGGCCAATAGATTTTTCGTTGCTCGCTAAATTGGGCTTTTCCTAAGTGGTCATAAGGGGCGACATTATTGAGTGCTCCCAACTGTCGGAGCGGGTGGTGACCAATAGACCATTATGATATACAATAGTCAGATTATTATCTTTTGGATCTTAAGACCTTATTCTGTCATTGGTACGTGGACTTCATTGTCTCTAGATCTTAAATAAACATCTGTCAGTTCTTGAATGGCCAACGTTCCAGACAATATAATGTCGAGTTCACATTTGAACAGGCGGTTGATCACTCCAGTGTTTTTTTCTCTGCCACAGTGTGCAGGACACCTTCATTTACAGTCGTGACTATCAAGTTTTCCCCATTTATTCCAGACAAATCTATAAGAAAATTTGTTACAATTTCACTTACCAGAGCTTTAACCCTAACTTTACCACGCTCCAATATAAATCCCATTTTCTGAAAGAGCGCTTATGATTAAATGGATTTAGTACAGAGCACTGACAATCCATGGTAATCATATTACTAAACTGCGGCAGCATAAACAACAGATAACTCTTTCTAATAGAGCTATTGCATATATTCCGCTCACACGAGCTTTCCACTTAAAACGATCACAAAATAAATGATTTTAACCCTTAGTTACAGATTAGTTATATTTAAGCATCCTAGTAGCTGCTATTCTTTAGGTTCAGAGATGTTATTCCTAAATAATTTGAAGGTATATATAGTTTATGAATACTAGTGCCAGCGTATATTGGCAAATTAAAGCATCAGTTACAGGTAGGCATCTTTGAGAGTAAACAAAAGTCGATCAAGACAGCGACACCTAAGTAATTCCTCGTTCAACTCCATTTTTGCGTATGCGAATTCGGCCGACCACCCATGCAACGGAGCCCGTTTCTAAATGTCTCAACTCGTCCTTACAGTACAGGACTTTTAGTAAAGAAGCCTCTGTTGACCATTAGAGAAAAGACCTTTTTAGAGAGCAACGTAACATTATCAAACTTCTCAATTCCTTTTAGATCACGTACATAGTTCTCATGTAACGAAGGGCCTTTGTTTTGCCGGTGTACTTTACATTCATAGTCACTTATGTCACACACTGTTTGGTTTTACATGGGGATCATACATATATATTTATGTTCTATCTCTGAATTTTATCATATTTTCAAGTTGGTATCTTAAATTGTTTGGATTATAATAATTTCATGCGCTGTGCACAACTAAGTTCTTTATCCAAGTATGGTTTGGTTTTATAGTTTGAAGATGGAGAAATTATGCTCTGAGGCTGTCAAGGTTCGATGAAAAAGATGAATTATCAAATGCTGATTTTGCTATTATCGTAGTTTCCAACAATATCATATGGTTGCAAAGCGTCGGTTATGGATAGGGTTCTGCGGAGAAGGGTGGTTGTGATAGAAATGAAATGTTTTAGGACAATATATGTTGTGAAGTGGTTTAATCGAGTAAGTAATATAAGGGTAAGAAAGATGTGTGGAAATAAAACGAGTGTGGTTGAGAAAGCAGAAGAGGATATGTTGAAATGGTTTGGACATATTGAAAGAATGAGTAAAGAAAAATTGAAAAAGAGGACATATGTGCCAGAAGTGGAGAAAACAAGAAGAACTGGGAGAAAACATTGGAGATGGAAGGATGGAGTAAAAAAGATTTTTGAGCGATCGGGGCCTGAACACGAAGAAGGATGAAAGGCGTGCATGGAATAGAGTTGGAACGATGTTGCATATTGAGGTCAACATGCCGTTAATGGACTGATCCAGGGCATGTGAAACGTCCGGGGCAAATCATGGAAAGGTCTGTCGGGCCTGGATGTGGATAGAGATCTTTAGTTTAGGTGCATACATGTGACAGCTCGTATATGGATGTTAGCGGATGTGCCCTTACTTCGTCTGTTTCCTGGCGCTACTTCACTGACGCAGGGGTCGGCGATCAAGCGTAGGGTAGAAGAGAATGTATATGTCAGCTTTTTTCTATTCATTTATGCATTTTGTGCTGTTTCCTGTGGGGCGGGGTGTAGGTGGGAATGGATGAAGGCGAGCAAGTATGAATATGTATATGTGTATATATGTATATGTATGTATATGAATGTACGTATATTTATGTATATGTGCGTTTCTGTGCGTGTGTGCATATACATACGTGTATGTGAGTGGAGCCGTCTTTCCTCTACGGTTTCCTGGAGTTACATTCGCCATTTTCCACGTCAGCGAGGTAGCGTTAAGATCATCTGACAGAGCGATAGAGGGAAAAATCCTCACTTTTTCACCTCCGTTCCTCCTTTGGGAAAGTAAAACAGGAAGGGAGGATTTCCAGCCTCCCACTTCCACCTCATTTAAGGAATGACTGGGCAGTAATTTTCTCCCCTATCCCAAGGGATAATGCACACACACACACACACACACACACACACACATATATATATATATATATATATATATATATATATATATATATATATATATATATATATATATATATATATATATATATATATATATATATATATATATATATATATATATATATATATATATATATATATATATATATATATATATATATATATATATATATATATATATATATATATATATATATATATATATATATATATATATATATATATATATATATATATATATATATATATATATATATATATATATATATATATATATATATATATATATATATATATATATATATATATATATATATATATATATATATATATATATATATATATATATATATATATATATATATATATATATATATATATATATATATATATATATATATATATATATATATATATATATATATATATATATATATATATATATATATATATATATATATATATATATATATATATATATATATATATATATATATATATATATATATATATATATATATATATATATATATATATATATATATATATATATATATATATATATATATATATATATATATATATATATATATATATATATATATATATATATATATATATATATATATATATATATGGATGTTTTGGCTCTGTGTGAAACGAAGCTCAAGGGTAAAGGGGAAGAGTGGTTTGGGAATGTCTTGGGAGTAAAGTCAGGGGTTAGTGAGAGGAAAGAGCAAGGGAAGGAGTAGTAGTACTCCTGAAACAGGAGTTGTGGGAGTATGTGATAGAATGTAAGAAAGTAAATTCTCTATTAATATGGGTAAAACTGAAAGTTGATGGAGAGAGATGGGTGATTATTGGTGCATATGCACCTGGGCATGAGAAGTAAGATCATGAGAGGCAAGTGTTTTGGGAGCAGCTGAATGAGTGTGTTAGTGGTTTTGATGCACAAGACCGAGTTATAGTGATAGGTGATTTGAATGCAAAGGTGAGTAATGTGGCACTTGAGGGAATAATTGGTATACATGGGGTGTTCAGTGTTGTAAATGGAAATGGTGAGGAGCTTGTAGATTTATGTGCTGAAAAAGGACTGGTGATTGGGAATACCTGGTTTAAAAAGCGAGATATACGTAAGTATACGTATGTAAGTAGGAGAGATGGCGAGAGAGCGTTATTGGATTACGTGTTAATTGACAGGCGCGCGAAAGAGATTTTTGGATGTTGATGTGCTGAGAGGTGTAACTGGAGGGATGTCTGATCATTATCTTGTGGAGGCTAAGGTGAAGAGTTATATGGGTTTTCAGAAAATAAGAGTGAATGTGGGGTGAAGAGGGTAGTGAGAGTAAGTGAGCTTGGAAAGGAGACCTGTGTGAGGAAGTACCAGGAGAGACTGAGTACAAAATGGAAAAACGTGAGAACAATGGAAGTAAGGGGAGTGCTGGAGGAATGGGATGTATTTAGGGAATCAGTGATGTATTGCGCAAAAGATGCTTGTGGCATGAGAAGCGTAGGAGGTGGGATGATTAGAAAGGGTGGTGAGTGGTGGGATGAAGAGGTAAGATTATTAGTGAAAGAGAAGAGAGAGGCATTTGGACGATTTTTTCAGGGAAAAAATGCAATTGAGTGGGAGATGTATAAAAGAAAGAGACAGGAGGTCAAGAGAAAGGTGCAAGAGGTGAAAAAGAGGGCAAATGAGAGTTGGGGTGAGAGAGTATCATTAAATTTTAGAGAGAATAAAAAGATGTTCTGGAAGGAGGTAAATAAAGTGCGTAAGACTAGGGAGCAAATGGGAACTTCAGTGAAGGACGCTAATGGGGAGGTGATAACAAGTAGTGGTGATGTGAGAAGGAGATGCAGTGAGTATTTTGAGGGTTTGTTGAATTTGTTTGATGATAGAGTGGCAGATATAGGGTGTTTTGGTCGAGGTGGTGTGCAAATTGAGAGGGTTAGGGAAAATGATTTGGTAAACAGAGAAGAGGTAGTAAAAGCTTTGCGGAAGATGAAAGCCGGCAAGGCAGCAGGTTTGGATGGTATTGCAGTGGAATCTATTAAAAAAGGGGGTGACTGTATTATTATTATCATTATTTTGCTTTGTCGCTGTCTCCCGCGTTTCCGAGGTAGTGCAAGGAAACAGTCGAAAGAAATGGCCCAACCCACCCTCATACACATGTATATACATACACGTCCACACACGCAAATATACATACCCATACATCTCATTGTATACATATATATATACACACACAGACACATACATATATACACATGCACACAATTCACACTGTCTGCCTTTATTCATTTCCATCGCCACCTCGCCACACATGGAATAACATCCTCCTCTCCCCTCATATGTGCGAGGTAGCGCTAGGAAAAGACAACAAAGGCCCCATTCGTTTACACTCAGTCTCTAGTAGCTGTCATGCAATAATGCCCGAAACCACAGCTCCCTTACCAAATCCAGGCCCCACAGAACTTTCCATGGTTTACCCCAGACGCTTCACATGCCTTGATTCAATCCACTGACAGCACGTCGACCCCGGTATACCACATCGATCCAATTCACTCAATTCCTTGCCCACCTTTCACCCTCCTGCGTGTTCAGGCCCCGATCACTCAAAATCTTTTTCACTCCATCTTTCCACCTCCAATTTAGTCTCCCTCTTCTCCTCGTTCCCTCCACCTCCGACACATATATCCTCTTGGTCAATCTTTCCTCACTCATTCTCTCCATGTGCCCAAACTATTTCAAAACACCCTCTTCTGCTCTCTCAACCACGCTCTTTTTATTTCCACACATCTCTCTTACCCATACATTACTTACTCGATCAAACCACTCACACCAGATATTGTCCTCAAACATCTCATTTCCAGCACATCCCCCCTCCTGCGCACAACTCTATCAATAGCCCACGCCTCGCAACCATACAACATTGTTGGAACCACTATTCTTACAAACATAGCCATTTTTGCTTTCGGAGATAATGTTCTCGACTTCCACTCATTCTTCAAGGCTCCGAGGATTTTCGACACTTCCCCCACCCTACGATTCCCTTCCGCTTCCATGGTTCCTTCCGCTGCCAGACCCACTCCCAGATATCTAAAATACTTTACTTTCTCCAGCTTTTCTCCATTCAAACTTAACTCCCAATATTTTTTTTTTTTTTTGGCTTTGTTGCTGTCTCCCGCGTTTGCGAGGTAGCGCAAGGAAACAGACGAAAGAAATGGCCCAACCCACCCCCATACACAAGTATATGCATACATGTCCACACACGCAAATATACATACCTTCACAGCTTTCCATGGTTTACCCCAGACGCTTCACAAGCCCTCATTCAATCCACTGACACCACGTCAATCCCGGTATACCACATCGATCCAATTCACTCTATTCCTTTACCCTCCTTTCACCCTCCTGCATGTTCGGGCCCCGATCACACAAAATCATTTTCACTCCATCTTTCCACCTCCAATTTGGTCTCCCACTTCTCCTCGTTCCCTCCACCTCCGACACATATATCCTCTTGGTCAATCTTTCCTCACTCATTCTCTCCATGTGCCTAAACCATTTCAAAACACCCTCTTCTGCTCTCTCAACCACGCTCTTTTTATTTCCACACATCTCTCTTACCCTTACGTTACTTACTCGATCAAACCACCTCACACCACACATTGTCCTCAAACACCTCATTTCCAGCACATCCATCCTCCTGCGCACAATTCTATCCATAGCCCACTCCTCGCAACCATACAAAATTGTTCGAACCACTATTCCTTCAAACATACTCATTTTTGCTTTCCGAGATAATGTTCTCGACTTCCACACATTCTTCAAGGCATCCAGAATTTTCGCCTCCTCCCCTACCCTATGATCCACTTCCGCTTCCATGGTTCCATCCGCTGCCAGATCCACTCCCAGATATCTAAAACACTTTACTTCTTCCAGTTTTTCTCCATTCAAACCTACCTCCCAATTGACTCGACCCTCAACCCTAGTGTACCTAATAACCTTGCTCTTATTCACATTTACTCTTAACTTTCTTCTTTCACACACTTTACCAAACTCAGTCACCAGCTTCTCCAGTTTTGTACATGAATCAGCCACCAGCGATGTATCATCAGCGAACAACAACTGACTCACTCCCCACGCTCTCTCATCCAAAACAGACTGCATAATTGCCCCTCTTTCCAAAACTCTTGCATTCACCTCCCTAACAACCCCATCCATAAACAAATTAAATAACCATGGAGACATCACACACCCCTGCCGCAAACCTACATTCACTGAGAACCGATCACTTTCCTCTCTTCCTACACGTACACATGCCTTACACCGTCGATAAAAACTTTTCACTGCTTCTAAGAAATTGCCTCCCACACCATATATTCTTAATACCTTCCACAGAGCATCTCTATCAACTCTATCATATGCCTTCTCCAGATCCATAAACGCTACATACAAATCCATTTGTTTTTCTAAGTATTTCTCACATACATTCTTCAAAGCAAACACCTGATCCACACATCCTCTACCACTTCTGAAACCACATTGCTCTTCCCCAATCTGATGCTCTGTACATGCCTTTACCCTCTCAATCAATACCTTCCCATATAATTAACCAGGAATACACAACAAATTTATACCTCTGTAATTTGAGCACTCACTCTTATCCCCTTTGCCTTTGTACAATGGCACTATGCACGAATTCCGCCAATCCTCCGGCACCTCACCATGAGTCATACATACCTTAAATAACCTTACCAACCAGTCAACAATACAGTCACCCCCTTTTTAAATAGATTCCACTGCAATACCATCCAAACCTGCTGCCTTGCCGGCTTTCATCTTCCGCAAAGCTTTTACTACCTCTTCTCTGTTTACCAAATCATTTTCCCTAACCCTCTCACTTTGCACACCACCTCGACCAAAACACCGTATATCTGCCACTCTATCATGAAACACATTCAACAAACCTTCAAAATACTCACTCCATCTCCTTCTCACATCACCACTACTTGTTATCACCTCCCCATTAGCGTCCTTCACTGAAGTTCCCATTTGCTTCCTTGTCTTACGCACTTTATTTACCTCCTTCCATCTTTTTATTCTTTCTAAAATTTAATGATACTCTCTCACCCCACTTCTCATTTGCCCCCTTTTTCACCTCTTGCATCTTTCTCTTGACCTTCTGTCTCTTTCTTTTATACATCTCCCACTCAAATGCATTTTTTCCCTGCAAAAATCGTCCAAATGCCTCTCTCTTCTCTTTCACTAATTTTCTTACTTCTTCATCTCACCACTCACTACCCTTTCTAATCAACCCACCTCCCACGCTTCTCATGCCACAAGCATCTTTTGCGCAATCCATCACTGACTCCCTAAATACATCCCATTCCTCCCCCACTCCCCTTACTTCCATTGTTCTCACCTTTTTCCATTCTGTACTCAGTCTCTCCTCTCCTTCCCAAGCGCACTTACTCTCACCACCCTCTTTACCCCAACATCCACTCTTCTTTTCTGATAACCCATACAAATCTTCACCTTAGCCTCCACAAGATAATGATCAGACATCCCTCCAGTTGCACCTCTCAGCACATTAACGTCCAAAAGTCTCTCTTTCGCGCGCCTGTCAATTAACACGTAATCCAATAACGCTCTCTGGCCATCTCTCCTACTTACATACGTATACTTAAATATATATATATATATATATATATATATATATATATATATATATATATATATATATATATATATATATATATATATATATATATATATATTTTTTTTTTTTTTTTGCTTTGTCGCTGTCTCCCGCGTTTGCGAGGTAGCGCAAGGAAACAGACGAAAGAAATGGTCCAACCCACCCCCATACACATGTATATACATACGTCCACACACGCAAATATACATACCTACACAGCTTTCCATGGTTTACACCAGTCGCTTCACATGCCTTGATTCACTCCATTGACAGCACGTCAACCCCGGTATACCACATCGCTCCAATTCACTCTATTCCTTGCCCTCCTTTCACCCTCCTGCATGTTCAGGCCCCGATCACACAAAATCTTTTTCACTCCATGTTTCCACCTCCAATTTGGTCTCCCTCTTCTCCTCGTTCCCTCCACTTCCGACACATATATTCTCTTGGTCAATCTTTCCTCACTCATTCTCTCCATGTGCCCGAACCATTTCAAAACACCCTCTTCTGCTCTCTCAACCACGCTCTTTTTATTTCCACACATCTCTCTTACCCTTACGTTACTTACTCGATCAAACCACCTCACACCACACATTGTCCTCAAACATCTCATTTCCAGCACATCCATCCTCCTGCGCACAACTCTATCCATAGCCCACGCCTCGCAACCATACAACATTGTTGGAACCACTATTCCTTCAAACATACCCATTTTTGCTTTCCGAGATAATGTTCTCGACTTCCACACATTCTTCAAGGCTCCCAGAATTTTCGCCCCCTCCCTCACCCTATGATCCACTTCCACTTCCATGGTTCCATCCGCTGCCAGATCCACTCCCAGATATGTAAAACACTTCACTTCCTCCAGTTTTTCTCCATTCAAACTCACCTCCCAATTGACTTGACCCTCAACCCTACTGTACCTAATAACCTTGCTCTTATTCACATTTACTCTTAACTTTCTTCTTTCACACACTTTACCAAACTCAGTCACCAGCTTCTGCAGTTTCTCACATGAATCAGGCACCAGCGATGTATCATCAGCGAACAACAACTGACTCACTTCCCAAGCTCTCTCATCCCCAACAGACTTCATACTTGCCCCTCTTTCCAAAACTCTTGCATTCACCTCCCTAACAACCCCATCCATAATCAAATTAAACAACCATGGAGACATCACACACCCCTGCCGCAAACCTACATTCACTGAGAACCAATCACTTTCCTCTCTTCCTACACGTACACATGCCTTACATCCTCGATAAAACAACATTCTAACAATTTGCCTCCCACACCATATATTCTTAATACCTTCCACAGAGCATCTCTATCAACTCTATCATATGCCTTCTCCAGATCGATAAATGCTACATACAAATCCATTTGCTTTTCTAAGTATTTCTCACATACATTCTTCAAAGCAAACACCTGATCCACACATCCTCTACCACTTCTGAAACCACACTGCTCTTCCTCAATCTGATGCTCTCTACATGCCTTCACCCTCTCAATCAATATCCTCCCATATAATTTACCAGGAATACTCAACAAACTTATACCTCTGTAATTTGAGCACTCACTCTTATCCCCTTTGCCTTTGTACAATGGCACTATGCACGCATTCCGCCAATCCTCAGGCACCTCACCATGAGTCATACATACATTAAATAACCTTACCAACCAGTCAACAATACAGTCACCCCCTTTTTTAATAAATTCCACTGCAATACCATCCAAACCTGCTGCCTTGCCGGCTTTCATCTTCCGCAAAGCTTTTACTACCTCTTCTCTGTTTACCAAATCATTTTCCCTAACCCTCTCACTTTGCACACCACCTTGACCAAAACACCCTATATCGGCCACTCTATCATCAAACACATTCAACAAACCTTCAAAATACACACTCCATCTCCTTCTCACATCACCACTACTTGTTATCACCTCCCCATTTGCGCCCTTCACTGAAGCTCCCATTTGCTCCCTTGTCTTACGCACTTTATTTACCTCCTTCCAGAACATTTTTTATTCTCCCTAAAATTTAATGATACTCTCTCACCCCAACTCTCATTTGCCCTTTTTTCACCTCTTGCACCTTTCTCTTGACCTCCTGTCTCTTTCTTTTATACATCTCCCTCTCAATTTCATTTTTTCCCTGCAAAAATCGTCCAAATGATTCTCTCTTCTCTTTCACAAATACTCTTACTTCTTCATCCCACCACTCACTACCCTTTCTAATCAACCCACCTCCCACTCTTCTCATGCCACAAGCATCTTTTGCGCAATCCATCACTGATTACCTAAATACATCCCATTCCTCCCCCACTCCCCTTACTTCCATTGTTCTCACCTTTTTTCCATTCTGTACTCAGTCTCTCCTGGTACTTCCTCACACAAGTCTCCTTCCCAAGCTCACTTACTCTCACCACCCTCTTCACCCCAACATTCACTCTTCTTTTCTGAAAACCCATACAAATCTTCACCTTAGCCTCCACAAGATAATGATCAGACATCCCTCCAGTTGCACCTCTCAGCACATTAACATCCAAAAGTCTCTCTTTCGCGCGCCTGTCAATTAACACGTAATCCAATAACGCTCTCTGGCCATCTCTCCTACTTACATAAGTATACTTATGTATATCTCGCTTTTTAAACCAGGTATTCCCAATCATCAGTCCTTTTTCAGCACATAAATCTACAAGCTCTTCACCATTTCCATTTACAACACTGAACACCAAATGTATACCAATTATTTCCTCAACTGCCACATTACTCACCTTTGCATTAAAATCTCCCATCACTATAACCAGGTCTCGTGCATCAAAACCACTAACACACTCATTCAGTTGCTCCCAAAACACTTGCCTCTCATGATCTTTCTTCTCATGCCCAGGTGCATATGCACCAATAATCACTCATCTCTCTCCATCAACTTTCAGTTTTACCCAAATCAATCGAGAATTTACTTTCTTACATTCTATCACATACTCCCACAACTCCTGTTTCAGGAGTATTGCTACTCCTTCCCTTGCTCTTGTCTTCTCACTAACCCCTGACTTTACTCCCAAGACATTCCCAAACCACTCTTCCCCTTTACCCTTAAGCTTCGTTTCTCTCAGAGCCAAAACATCCAGGTTCCTTTCCTCAAACATATTACCTATCTCTCCTTTTTTCACATCTTGGTTACATCCACACACATTTAGGCGCCCCAATCTGAGCCTTCGAGGAGGATGAGCACTCCCGCGTGACTCCTTCTTCTGTTTCCCATTTTTAGAAAGTTAAAAAATACAAGAAGGGGAGGATTTCTGGCCCCCCGCTCCCGTCCCCTCTAGTCGCTTTCTACGACACGCGAGGAATGCGTGGGAAGTATTCTTTCACCCCTATCCCCAGGGATAATATATATATATATATATATATATATATATATATATATATATATATATATATATATATATATATATATATATATATACACACACACACACACATACATACGCACATATACACACACACACACATACATATATATACATATGAAGAATGTAAGAAACAATTTAGAAAACTGAAACTTCTAGCTTGAAATGAAATGAAAAAATGGATGTCACATAATGGTTCAACCTCTGGCTATGGAAAAAGGAAATGTATAATTTATTTACACAAACGTCAATAGTAGTTCTCATCAATGAGAACTAATGAGAAGGAAATTGCAACTATACCAGTTTGCATAAGCCTTCACTCCTGCCTGCAGTAGCATGCTTTCCGACATGTTTCATGAGCTCCTCTTCGCCAACGGAACTACCTTGGCCCACCAGTGATGCTACTACGTTTGTGAATCAAGAACCATTGCAACACAAACCTCGCCAGGTGGTAGAGTGTCCCGCAGTGTATCGAGACAGACTTCCCCAGAACTTTTTTAAAGGGGAAGTAAATGTTTATAGTTGTGTTACTGGAGTGATAGTTTTCATACATGGTGCTTTGACAAGAAAATAGTGAAATTGGAAAAAATGTAGCTTAGACATTGAAGCTTATTGATACAGTGGTCAAATTGATGAGAAAAAAAAAATATATATATATATATATATATATATATATATATATATATATATATATATATATATATATATATATATATATAAACAACCATGGAGACATCACACACCCCTGCCGCAAACCTACATTCACTGAGAACCAATCACTTTCCTCTCTTCCTACACGTACACATGCCTTACATCCTCGATAAAACTTTCACTGCTTCTAACAACTTGCCTCCCACACCATATATTCTTAATACCTTCCACAGAGCATCTCTATCAACTCTATCATATGCCTTCTCCAGATCGATAAATGCTACATACAAATCCATTTGCTTTTCTAAGTATTTCTCACATACATTCTTCAAAGCAAACACCTGATCCACACATCCTCTACCACTTCTGAAACCACACTGCTCTTCCCTCAATCTGATGCTCTGTACATGCCTTCACCCTCTCAATCAATACCCTCCCATATAATTTACCAGGAATACTCAACAAACTTATACCTCTGTAATTTGAGCACTCACTCTTATCCCCTTTGCCTTTGTACAATGGCACTATGCACGCATTCCGCCAATCCTCAGGCACCTCACCATGAGTCATACATACATTAAATAACCTTACCAACCAGTCAACAATACAGTCACCCCCTTTTTTAATAAATTCCACTGCAATACCATCCAAACCTGCTGCCTTGCCGGCTTTCATCTTCCGCAAAGCTTTTACTACCTCTTCTCTGTTTACCAAATCATTTTCCCTAACCCTCTCACTTTGCACACCACCTCGACCAAAACACCCTATATCTGCTACTCTGTCATCAAACACATTCAACAAACCTTCAAAATACTCATTCCATCTCCTTCTCACATCACCACTACTTGTTATCACCTCCCCATTTGCGCCCTTCACTGAAGTTCCCATTTGCTCCCTTGTCTTACGCACCTTATTTACCTCCTTCCAGAACATCTTTTTATTCTCCCTAAAATTTACTGATACTCTCTCACCCCAACTCTCATTTGCCCTTTTTTCACCTCTTGCACCTTTCTCTTGACCTCCTGTCTCTTTCTTTTATACATCTCCCACTCAATTGCATTTTTTCCCTGCAAAAATCGTCCAAATGCGTCTCTCTTCTCTTTCACTAATACTCTTACTTCTTCATCCCACCACTCACTACCCTTTCTAATCAACCCACCTCCCACTCTTCTCATGCCACAAGCATCTTTTGCGCAATCCATCACTGATTCCCTAAATACATCCCATTCCTCCCCCACTCCCCTTACTTCCATTGTTCTCACCTTTTTCCATTCTGTACTCAGTCTCTCCTGGTACTTCCTCACACAGGTCTCCTTCCCAAGCTCACTTACTCTCACCACCTTCTTCACCCCAACATTCACTCTTCTTTTCTGACAACCCATACAAATCTTCACCTTAGGCTCCACAAGATAATGATCAGACATCCCTCCAGTTGCACCTCTCAGCACATTAACATCCAAAAGTCTCTCTTTCGCACGCCTGTCAATTAACACGTAATCCAATAACGCTCTCTGGCCATCTCTCCTACTTACATAAGTATACTTATGTATATCTCGCTTTTTAAACCAGGTATTCCCAATCATCAGTCCTTTTTCAGCACATAAATCTACAAGCTCTTCACAATTTCCATTTACAACACTGAACACCAAATGTATACCAATTATTCCCTCAACTGCCACATTACTCACCTTTACATTAAAATCTCCCATCACTATAACCAGGTCTCGTGCATCAAAACCACTAACACACTCATTCAGCTGCTCCCAAAACAGTTGCCTCTCATGATCTTTCTTCTCATGCCCAGGTGCATATTCACCAATAATCACCCATCTCTCTCCATCAACTTTCAGTTTTACCCATATTAATCGAGAATTTACTTTCTTACATTCTATCACATACTCCCACAACTCCTGTTTCAGGAGTATTGCTACTCCTTCCCTTGCTCTTGTCTTCTCACTAACCCGTGACTTTACTCCCAAGACATTCCCAAATCACTCTTCCCCTTTACCCTTGAGCTTCGTTTCTCTCAGAGCCAAAACATCCAGGTTCCTTTCCTTAAACATACTACCTATCTCTCCTTTTTTCACATCTTAGTTACATCCACACACATTTAGGCACCCCAATCTGAGCCTTCGAGGAGGATGAGCACTCCCCGCTTGACTCCCTTCTTCTGTTTCCCATTTTTAGAAAGTTAAAAAATACAAGGAGGGGAGGATTTCTGGCCCCCCGCTCCCGTCCCCTCTAGTCGCTTTCTACGACACGCGAGGAATGCGTGGGAAGTATTCTTTCACCCCTATCCCCAGGGATAATATATATATATATATATATATATATATATATATATATATATATATATATATATATATATATATATATATATATATATATATATACACACACACACACACATACATACGCACATATACACACACACACACATACATATATATACATATGAAGAATGTAAGAAACAATTTAGAAAACTGAAACTTTTAGCTTGAAATGAAATGAAAAAATGGATGTCACATTATGGTTCAACCTCTGGCTATGGAAAAAGGAAATGTATAATTTATTTACACAAACGTCAATAGTAGTTCTCATCAATGAGAACTAATGAGAAGGAGAAGTGGACATGCCAGAATTGCAACGATACCAGTTTGCATCAGCCTTCACTCCTGCCTGCAGTAGCATGCTTTCCGACATGTTTCATGAGCTCCTCTTCGCCAACGGAACTACCTTGGCCCACCAGTGATGCTACTACGTTTGTGAATCAAGAACCATTGCAACACAAACCTCGCCAGGTGGTAGAGTGTCCCGCAGTGTATCGAGACAGACTTCCCCAGAACTTTTTTAAAGGGGAAGTAAATGTTTATAGTTGTGTTACTGGAGTGATAGTTTTCATACATGGTGCTTTGACAAGAAAATAGTGAAATTGGAAAAAATGTACCTTAGACATTGAAGCTTATTGATACAGTGGTCAAATTGATGAGAATAAAAAAAATGTATATATATATATATATATATATATATATATATATATATATATATATATATATATATATATATATATATATATATATATATATATATATATATATATATACATATATATATATTTATATATATATATATATATATATATATATATATATATACCACATCCTTTTAATTCACTGTATTCCTCTCACCCTCCTGCTTGTTCAAGCCCCGATTGTTCAAAATCTTTTTTTACCTTATCCCTCCACCTTCAATTTGGTCTCCCGCTTCTCCTTGTTCCCTTCATCTTTAACACATATATCCTCTTTGTTAATCTTTCCTCACTCATTCTATCCATATGTCCAAACCATTTCAACACACCCTCTTCTGCTCTCTCAACCACACTCTTTTTGTTACCACGCATCTCTCTTACTCTGTCATTATTTACTAGATCAAAGCACCTCACGCCACATAGTGTACTGAAACATTTCATTTCCAACACATCCACCCTTCACCGCATAACCCTATCTATAGCCTTCAAACATACCTACATTTACTCTCCCAGATAACGTTCTCTCTCTCCACACATTCTTCATTACTCCCAGAGCTTTCGCCCCCTCTCCCACCCTATGAATCACTTCCGCTTCCATGGTTCCATTGGTTGCCAAGTCCACTCCTAGATGTATAGAACACTTCATTTCTCCAATTTTTTTCTCTATCTTAACCTAACTCCCAATTAACTTGTCTCTCAATCCTGCTGAACCTAATAACCTTGCGTTCATTCACATTTAATCTCAACTTTCTCCTTTTACACAGTCTTTCAAACTTAGTCACTTTGCAGTGTACACAACTCATCTCCCAACAAAGGAAATCAAAAGTGTTAAGTAAAGCCCCCCAAATTAATCAAACAACCAACATACAATGCAAAAATAAAGCAACAGAAGTGCAGAGCACGTTAAATTAGGGTGCTTGCAACACAGAACACAGTATTCTCAACAGTACAACACACAGCACACTAAATGTATGACAACACAATAGATAGCAAGCAATACAGCTTTTAAAGCATATTACCTAGTAAACTGCACATCCCTGCTCTTACAATGCAGCCAATCTGAACGGAGCATGAAATGCAGCATTATTCAAACACAATAACGCCAAGCAACAAAACGACACGAAACTCACAACACGACGGAATGAAACATGCTTCAGGTGGTTATGTTCAATTCTGAAAAAAAGGGAAAACTTGGAGCACTTCGCGACACTAAGCATGCAATATAACACTAGAGTATAATATGTACTGAAAAACATAGTGGCGCACACAACCCTGAACACAATCACACGGGTGTATGTACCTCCAGCTACATATAAGAAGCAGGTGGCTCTCTGTTCCCGTAAGACAGCTGCGTCACGGTTTGAGCCTCCAGATAAACACGTTGGACATGTTTCCACTCTTGGTGTCTCACCTGCCTTGAACTTCTACTTGTGATGTGAGGGAACTCGTGTTCTCAGCAGTACCTTTCTGTATTCTTACGTTTCACAAAATCCAACTTTCTCTCCTTCAAATATTTTGTGACATTTTCATTACCTGTGACGAGAAGAACCTCTATTTTACGCGCTGAACATGACGCTACGACCCTTTAGCTCGATGATACGACTTATAAGCTCATTGGAGCGATCCTGTGGCTGTGATGACCTAGCCTTTGAACTGACTCTCAAGGGCCAGTTTAAAGTTCAAGCCATCATATATAAGCATCGTACCGCCGTGCTCAAGGTTCGCACCGTGCAGCTCAAGGTGTAACAATAACAATGGACCTTAATTTGTTTTTTCTTGGCAAGTAATGAATCAATAGAAGAGTTCAGACATTGTGTGTAGCTTAGTGATAAGAAGTGAATGGATTTCATCTATTGCTGGTAAACACAAGTGTTTGGACGGTGCATGACGTTCCTTCTGTGTGGTTGGTTCCCTCAGGAGCTATGCGACATGGGTTCTTGCGCCACAGACACCTGGTTCTTCTCGGCTTGGGAGGACCGCTGCTCCGAGGAGTGTGGAGACGGCGTCCAGCGACGTCGCGTCCACTGTTCGGGCGACGCCCTCGACAATCAGGTGACGGAAACGTCGTGCGACTCTGAGCAGCGGCCTACTACCACTAGGGCTTGCACCTCCGACCGTGGTTGCGGCGGCAAGTGGTTCACAGGTAGGGACTCCCCCACCACAAGTACCCTTTTCTTATACAAGAATTAATTAAGTTTTCTTCTCTCTCAACGAAATGATTCTTTTTTCTTTTTTTTTTTTGCTACATTTTCTAAATATTATTCACTGAGGGGCGAGGGAGCTGGTTCATCATCTGTACTGTCCGCAGGTCCGTGGGGAGAGTGCAGTTCGGAATGTGGACCCGGACTACGGACGCGGCCAGTGATATGCGTGGTGTTTCGCGGACGCTGGCGCGTCACCACCGATGTCTCCCAGTGCAAGGGCCACCCGCGGCCGGAATCCACAGAGGCCTGCACACGCCCGTGCAGCCATGAGTGGTACACCTCCGAGTGGTCACAGGTATTTCTCAGTCCTATTTTCAGCAAAATTCCTTTTCTTTTTTGATTTTCCCTGTTATGTAAAGCGAGTAAACTACAGAATATAAATGCTATGTGATTTCTAAGTTCTAGTTTTTCTCATGTCCACTTCCCGGAATGCTTTTAGAAGAACTTTGTCCAATTATCACAGCAAAACACTAACATGTTTGTGTGGTATGTGTGGCAGTGCTCAGTGTCGTGCGGAAGCGGTGTGCAGCGTCGAGAGGTGAAGTGTCTGGACGAGCGGCAGGAGCCAGCGCTGGACTGTACTGCCGCCACAAAGCCCGACACCCGCCAACCCTGCAACACCCAGTCCTGCCACCAGGGTCAGTCTTCCTCCTGCGGCAACCTGTCTTGAGTTACCATCCCAGAAGCACATCACTCTCACAACACACCACTTTCATTAACCCAGGAACACACTACTATCGCAACAAACCACTCTCACCAACCCAGGAACACACCACTCTCATTTATATCATCACACTAGAGATGTTATACCTTCATCCCTATTACTATAAAGATGCTCTGCCCTGTAATGCATTTCTGTGCATTTGTATATGGGACACTAGCCTCGCTAATTCCCTCCTTGAAACACATTAGGGTGATTCTCCACCTCGTTCGCTCCAGGAACGGACTACAATACTGGGATAGGAACATCACCCTGAGACCTGACGTAATGTACAAGGGGATATCTAAACTCACGTATTACATCTGGGGTCACAGTACACCAGTTGCGATATCCCGGGAACACCACATCACATACGTGCTATATCCATGGGACCATTTTACATTTTTCATACTACCCACTAGACTGTTCAGGAGAAACACTTTTCATAATATCTAGGGTGAATTCTGTCCATTCCTGCGCTACCCACATTACTCTCAGTCGTGAAATACACTACCTTCTCATGCTCTATTCCCCTGGGTGACACCCTACATTCACTTTAGTTAGCCCGGTGGATAAAGGAGATGACCATTCTAACTCATCTCAGAGGACACGGCTTCCACTTACATTACCCGAGGTGACACATGGCTCATTTACGCAAGCTCTAGGATTGACATCTTTATCTCGCATTTCACTTCACCTCATCACTTGGTCAGGTTCACGCTGATCTTTTCTCTTATTCATTTTGTAATGTTTCTTCATCCTCCTCATTACAATTTCTGTTATACTGGCATAAAATGTCTGATTTAAAAGATTCATTTTTTCTTTTTTCTTAAAATCTTTACTATTTCTACGAATGAAACCCATAGAAATGTATTGATACTATTTTTCTAAACTCTATTTAATACTGTACTTACCGTAATGTGTATCGTGTACCAGCAAGTTTTGCCTCTGTCACTGGTTTTGGTGAAATGGTGGACGCTGTTGTTAGCTCTCTTTTTCTTTCAGTTGTTTCAAAACATGACACCAAAGCCTTAGGACTCAGCTCCCGGTACCTTTACTCAGCTTTCTTATCTCAGGGATTATTCCTCACGCATTGTTTCAAGCCTTATTTCCAAAGGTATTACCTGATATCATGAAGTAAGTGAGTGATTAGAGAGATTACGCATCATATAACTATAGCTGGATGGTTTGGCTCTGAGTGAAACAAAGCTCAAGGGTAAAGACAAAGAGTGGTCTAGGAATGTCTTGGAATTAAAGCTAGAGGTTAGCGAGAGGACAAGAGCAAGGGAAGGAGTAGCACTACTCCTGAAACAGGAGTGGTGGGAGTATGTGATAGAGGATAAGAAAGCAAACTCTGGATTGATATCGGTAAAACTGAATGTGGATGGAGAGAGATGGGTGATTATTGGCGCATATGCACCTGGGCATGAGAAGAAATATCATGAGAGGCAAGTGTTTTGGGAGCACCTGAGTGAGCGTGTTACTAGTTTTGATGCACGAGACTGGGTTATAGTGATGGGTGATTTCAATGCAAAGGTGAGTAATGTGGCAGTTGAGGGAATAATTGGTGTACATAGGGTGTTCAGTGTTGTAAATGGAAATGGTGAAGAGCTTGTGGATTTATGTGCAGAAAAAGGACTGGTGATTGGGAATACCTGGTTTAAAATGAGTGATATACATAAGTATACGTATGTAAGTACGAAAGATGGCCAGCGAGCGTTATTGGATTACGTGTTAATTGATAGACGCGCGAAAGAGAGACTTTTGGATGCTAATGTGCTGAGAGGTAAAATTGGAGGGATGTCTGATCATTATCTTGTGGAGGCGAAGGTGAAGATTTGTAGAGGTTTTCAGAAAAGAAGACAGAATGTTGGGGTGAAGAGAGTGGTGAGGGTAAGTGAGCTTGGGAAGGAGACTTGTGTGAGGGAGTACCAGGAGAGACTGAGTACAGAATGGAAAAAGGTGAGAACAAAGGATGTAAGGGGAGTTGGCGAGGAATGGGATGTATTTAGGGAAGCAGTGATGGCTTGCGCAAAAGATGCTTGTGGCATGAGAGGCGTAGGAGGTGGGCAGATTAGAAAGTGTAGTGAGTGGTGGGATGAAGAAGTAAGATTATTAGTGAAAGAGAAGGGAGAGGCATTTGGACGAGTTTTGCAGGGAAATAATGCAAATAACTGGGAATTTATAAAAGAAAGAGGCAGAAGGTCAAGAGAAAGGCGCAAATGAGAGTTGGGGTAAGAGAGTATCATTAAATTTTAGGGAGAATAAAAAGATGTTTTGAAAGGAGGTAAATAAAGTGCGCAAGACAAGGGAACAATGGGAACATCAGTGAAGGGGGCTAACAGGAGGTGATAACAAGTAGTGGTGATGTGAGAAGGAGATGGAGTGAGTATTTTGAAGGTTCGTTGAATGTGTTTGATAATAGAGTGGCAGATATAGGATGTTCTGGTCGAGGTGATGTGCAAAGTGAGGGGGTGAGGGAGAATGATTTGGTAAACAGAGAAGATGAAAGCCGGTAAGGCAGTGGGTTTGGATGGTATTGCAGTGGAATTTATCAAAAAAGGGATGACTGTTGTTGACTGGTTGGTAAGGTTATTTATTGCATGTATGTCTCATGGTGAAGTGCCCGAGGATTGGCCGAATGCTTGCATATTGCCATTGTACAAAGGCAAAGGGGATAAAACTGAGTGCTCAAATTTCAGAGGTATAAATTTGTTGAGTATTCCTGGGAAATTATATGGGAGGGTATTGATTGAGAGGGTGAAGGCATGTACAGAGCATCAGATTGGGGAAGAGCAGTGTGGTTTCAGAAGTGTTAGAGGATGTGAGGATCAGGTGTTTGCTTTGAGAAATACTTAGAAAAGCAAATGGATTTGTTTGTAGCATTTATGGATCTGGAGAAGGCATATGATAGAGTTGATAGAGATGCTCTGTGGAAGGTATTAAGAAACTATGGCGTGGGAGGCAAGTTTTTGGAAGCAGTGAGAAGTTTTTATCGAGGATGTAAGGCATGTGTACGTGTAGGAAGAGAGGAAAGTTATTGGTTTTTAGTGAATGTTGGTTTGCGACTGGGGTACGTAATGTCTCCATGGTTGTTTAATTTGTTTATGGATAGGGTTGTTAGGGAGGTGAATACAAGAGTTTTGGAAAGAAGTTTAAGCATGCAGTCTGTTGTTGATGAGAGAGCTTGGGAAGTGAGTTAGTTGTTGTTCGCTGATGATATAACGCTGGTGGTTGATTCATGTGAGAAACTGCAGAAGCTGGTGACTGAGTTTGGTAAAGTGTGTGAAAGAAGAAAGCTGAGAATAAATGTGAATAAGGGCAAGGTTATTAGGTACAGTAGGGTTGAGGGACAAGTCGATTGGGAGGTAAGTTTGAATGGTGGAAAAACTGAGGGAAGTGAAGTGTTTTAGATATCTAGGAGTGGATTTGGCAGCGGATGGAACCATGGAAGTGGAAGTGAATCACAGGGCGAGGAAAGGGGTGAAAGTTCTGGGAGCGTTGAAAAATGTGTGGAAGTCGAGAACGTTTCCTTGGAGAGCAAAAATGGGTGTGTTTGAAGGAATAGTAGTTCCAACAATGTTATGTGAATGAGAGGCGTGGGTCATAGGTAGAGTTGTGTAAAGGAGGGTGGATGTGATGGAAATGAGATGTCTGAGGACAATATGTGGTGTGAGGTGGTTTGATCGAGTAAGTAATGAAAGGGTAAGAGAGATGTGTGGTAATAAAAAGAGTGTGGTTGATAGAGCAGAAGAGGGTGTTTTGAAATGGTTTGGTCACATGGAGAGAATGAGTGAGGAAAGACTGACGAAGAGGATTTATGTGTCAGAGGTGGAGGGAACGAGAAGTAGGAGACCAAATTGGAGGTGGAAAGATGGAGTGAAAAAGATTTAGAGTGATATGGGCCTCAACATGTAGGAGGGTAAAAGGCGTGCAAGAAATAGAGTGAATTGGAACGATGTGGTATACCGGGATCGACGTGCTGTCAATGGATTGGACCAGGGGATGTGAAGCGTCTGGGGTAAACCATGGAAAGTTCTGTAGGGCCTGGAAGTGGAAAGGGAGCTGTGGTTTCGGTGCATTATACATGTCAGCTAGAGACTGAGTGTGAACGAAAGTTGCCTTTGTTGTCTTTTCCTAGCGCTACCTCGCGCACATGCTGGGGAAGGGGGTTCTCATTTCAAGTGTGGCAGGGTGGCGACGAAAATGAATAAGGGCAGACAGTATGAATTATGTAGATGTGTATATATGTATATGTCTGTGTATACGTTGAGATGTATAGGTATGTATATGTACATGTGTATATATGTATATGTCTGTGTGTATACATATACATTGAGATGTATAGGTATGTGTATGTGTGTGTGAGGACGTGTATGTATATACATGTGTATGTGGGTGATTGGGCAATTCTCTCGTCTGTTTCGTTGCGTTACCTCGCTAACGCGGGAGACAGCGACAAATTGTAATAAATGAATAAATATTTATAACTATAGCTATTCTTTATCATAATTGGACAATCATGCTCAAGTTTGCGTCATTGACTAGCAACAGGCATCCAAAAATTTCTTCAAAGCTTCTTTGAGGAAGAACGTTTGAGTCCATTCTGAGAGCTAAATCGAAGATGCCGTGCAATGTAATGACGAAAGACAATGAATTACTGACTTCTTTGACTCCATCATTTGTGTCAGGGTACGCCAGGAGACATTAGGATTTTTACCAGGTGCCTACGTAGGACAAGCATCTGTTTTTGTATACTGGTGCACAAGAGCCTTTGACTTTCATTTGTTATTTTTCACACCTCACAGAGCAAGCTGACGAGAGTGTTAGCAACATCTCCAGCCGACTTGAGGCAGCTCAGCGGCTTGCGGATGCCTCTTCTCCTGGCGGCGAAACCACCGATCGCAAACCTTCAGGTAATGTGGCTCAGGCGGCCGCCTGGAGGCCGCCTCCCCAGTCACTGGAGGCTCCTAGTCCAGGCTTCCAGTCCCCTGGTGAGAATCGAGACAATGACGAGGGCACAAGTAGGGATTCCGTTTGGGATTCGGCCTCCACGGGGGGAGAGGAGGAGGAGGAGGAGGAGGAGGCCCAACAACCCTCCGGCAGGTCTCCGCCTTCCCCAAGCAACAGGCGGCGGCGACCTGTCTCCCCTAACAGACCTGGGCGGCCATGGCGACCCGGGCTGTCCACAGGTTGGCCAGGATGTTGCTGCAAGCTTACATAACACCGCTGCTTCTCACTTTTGGAATTAATGAACCAAAAATACATGGCTTATTGCTTGGGAGCGTCACCAGAAACAAAGGCTTATCTGCATTTACTGCAAGACTGATACACGGCTGGCTGTCCAAATGCACCTGATGAGCACCAAAAGCAGCTTCTGTAATAGTTACTTGCTGTCTGCGGTTTTAATGAAAGTGTTTTGCTTGTGTGATATTATGATAGGGTCTAAGCTTCATCGTTTGCTCCAGGAGCCTATGACACAACGGGCTTGAACGCTTGCACCGCGAGAACAAGGTTACGTTTCCCATTATCACCAGATTACGTGACTGATTTTCTACTTAACTTTATTAGTTCTATTGGCATGATGGGATTTATCGTTGGTATAACAGTGGTAAAAAAAAGTCCATTTGAAATATATTCAATGCAGTTCTCATCGGTCGATTCTAATGTGTTTAAGAACAGTAAAATGCCCCCACTGCTTCATATTTCTTAACAAAATCATCTTGCTTTGCAGAGGTTGAGAAACACCTCAGAATTAACTTAATACACAAGTCAATTTTTTTTTTTTTTTTTTGTCACTAAAGGGAGGAGTGAATGCTATGGCGCTGTGCGAGGCTGTGTGCGGATCTGGCTTTCTCCTTCATGCCATCTGGCAAAGTAACTTCTCTTTTGTACCCTAGGGCTTACAATGAGCTCTTTTTATAATGTAGATAATGATATACCATAGTCGTGTAAACTCTGGTGGAAAGATCCTCACAAATTCTTACTCCTTCCAGGTTCATGCATGGACAGGATGAAGAATTGCCACCTCGTGTACAAGGCTCGCCTCTGTCGCCTCAGGTACTACAACAAACTCTGCTGCGCGACCTGCACAAAGAACCAGTGAGCTCTTAATTACTTCATTACCTCAAGAGGAAGTGGTATTACAGGCACCAATGGCCTCTGCTGGAAGAAGGATTGTATAAACCAGGGAAGACTGACAAAGAAAACACCTGGGCGTTGCCACATACGTGGTACTATGATCGAGAAGGTGTAGTCCATGGATATGAAATTGTCTCTGCGGGTTGAAAGCTATCCAAAACCAGTGGGACTGTATAATATTATGATTTTTCGCTCAGTATAAGCGAGCTGTTTTTATTAATGGAAGTAAGCATCCCTTCGCCAACATATGGTCTTCATGTCTGGACTCACCGTCAAAGTTTCGCTGACTGTTGTGTGAAACGACAGATGACATTAGAATTGGTGCAACCATAGCGACGTTTCATTTGTACTCTGATCATCCGAGCCTGCTTCGATATTTGATACAAAATATAAACTTTAGTTTATATGCACTTACTTGCAGCAGAGTGAGAGTAAATGATATCATAGTCACGAATGAAATAAATTTTCCTTTTGTATATAAGTTTTGCTTTAGCATAAGTGGAAAGTAAAGGCACCTATATTATTAACAATCATTACATCCTTACTACACAAGTATGTAAATACTTACACCACTAGATCAGCGTAATGTTGTTCAGCTGTAGTCAGTAGTCGCTGAAACGGAGCAGAGGTGTCACTGTGGGACGAAGGGTCACAGCTGTAGTTATCATCATGCATGTTAAATTCTGCATGATCAAAAGCCACTGCCAGAGGGATAGTTTAATACCACACTAGAAGAAAATGGACTTCGTACTATACTGCATGGCTATGTTGGCTCCTGAAATGTATAGAAAAATTTGTATATTATTCCTGTGTGTTTATTATATATTTGGAATTGTAAACTGTTAGCTCATTATCTGAGAGACTTATCTGTCACAGATTTTTGTTGACATGTGTTTCGTTCAGGGCTCGATTCCCCCTCCTGGAGTGTCATTATATTGTATTTCCAGCCATGACCATTAACAAAATCAGTTCCTGATATTAATTTCGCGTTAACAAAAATATATGAATTCTTTTAATGAGTGAGAAAAACCCGGTCATATTAGGACAGCCATGACCTTACCTTTTACTAGTTTTACATACAACTGTTTACATTATGATTCCCACAGACAGAGACGGGAATACAAAGACTCAGCTATATTGTTATATCGTGATGACCAGACAAGGTTATACTGTGTGTAGTGTTTGCTTAGGACAACCCCACACCGGGCCAGGCTTTGTTGTTTAGATGTAATGTGTTCTCAGAACAGCAAATACCAGGCAAAGTTGTGTGATGAGTGTAGTGTGAGGCAAAAAACAACACAGAGGCACCAGGCAACACCTGTATTGGGTGTAGTATAATGTGTGCTCAGGACACCACACTACACGGTATGGTAATGACGTGATGTAGCCACTTTTAAGCCTGTTGTCCACCCTGCTCTGTTGTACGTAACAAAAAAGTGTATATATCTTAAATGTAGTTTGGCTTTGTGAATATAGACAGAAGTATAATAGCTGTAGAACGTGCAGAAGGAAGATGTATTGGGCTTCAGTTATAACCTTACTCAGTTACTTAAGAAATAACCAATAGTTTGCAAAATAACTCTTTTAAGTTACTCAAAGGAATGGCGTACTATTACATAACGGTGTACCACGTATAAACAAACATAGGTCCTTGTGATGAATTGGCTTTGACTCGCTTGCCTTATATCAATATCTCCTAAAAATCGCTAATGGTACGAGTTCTTCAACTACAAGCTTTAAGAGCAGTGGAAAGGTCCCACTGTGTGACTCATTCTCTCGCTGGCCTTGGAGCGACGAGTGAATAATCAAACGTTAAAGATGGCGTTTCATAAATAATTTTTAATGATTCAGTTTACGTGAAATTGCATCACCGACTCCAACTTTTTTTCCCTGGTTGCCTTTGATTTCAGTAGTTTCAGTGTTGAAGAGTCATGGATAGTGAACAGCGAAGGCCTCTCTCCCGTTCTTCATTATCTGACCATTACGTTAAGAGTTTCATGAGAAGTTCAACAGTTCCTAGGAGATATAGTTTGCTGGAGAGATCGTCATACTAACTTCAGCTATTATGTAAGTGGTGTACAGAATGTATTTGAGCTAGATATTTCACTCTCTTGGCTTCTTTATTTCCATAATGGCCTCAAACAATCTTGTAAGCAAGTGCGCACAACCATTCTGGTATATGCTAATTTAATTTCCTTCTGTTATTAACTTTGCTTGCTTGATACGGTGAAGAGATTTAGTGGAGATGAAGCATTTGCCAGATAAACTGTAACGTCACTGATGTCTGATGATTCTTTTTATATAAAGGAAGAAATTGTTAGGGACTATTTTTTCACTCGATCACCCTGTATAAATTCAGCAGGAGATGACTACCCCACTGTCACTCGTGTAGTTAGGGCCACAGTGGTGTGTCGCAGCTGGGAGATAACCAATCAATCGTAGGAGCTTACTTACCAAAGATGTTTGTTTTCTTATTGCCTGCGTGATGTCGGAGGAATCAATGTTGTGTTGGTGGCTACCTGAGCGTGTGGTGGATGACGGGCGCTGATCGAGGTAGGTGGTGCCGACCTCACCTGCCTTCATTATGTGCTCACCTGTCTTATTGTACATAGAGATGCGGGAAAAGTAGTATATATGGAAGCCTTTAAAACCAGAGGAAAAAAGTACTGGATTATTACCAGAAAATCTCTTATTCATTTCTTTATTATAATTTCCGTCCAGTTTAAGGTGCAAAATTCACAAGACTGATGACGAAGGAACGTACATGTCATGTCGAATTTTTCCTAAGAAAAGGAGAATTTAGCTTATTTCATAAAACTGATAATCAATCATTTCATACAAACGATCACCTAACTAGGTAGATATGGTTGGGTTACCTTCCAGTTATACTCCTTCCACTCAGGTTTCGCCTTCAGGACTTTCTGCCCTTCTTGTGTTGTGCTTGCGCTGTCTTCCAGATTGTTTTCTGTTCAAGAGTCTGTGAGGAAAGCCGTAGAGGAGTGAGCATGACGCTGTATGTACCCAGATTCTGGTCTCCGTCACGGATGCCAAGCAGACTTGGTAGGTTGCTGGCCTTGATCAACTGCGAGCCAATCCATGTCGACCGCGGCCCAGTAGGTGCTAACTTCCTGGCCTCGGAAGAACAGCGCTTCATGTATGTGGGAAACGGAGTCACCTGGACACATTGAACCGTTTGGGAGCGACGGTCTGAACCATGAGCACGACGGTGTAACCTTTGGCTTGGGGGTTCCCTCACAGGTCATGTCAAAGGTCTTGCAGGGTCGTACGATCGTACGCAGTGGTTGTGCTGTAGAGTCGTCCCGTCGAACTCAATAGCCGTGCCGTCGTGCTTAAGGGGTTAAAATAACACAGTTCTCTTGTACTTAACCTGGTCTGTTCCGTGTCTTCTGCTTCTTCTATCTCTAGATCACATGTGATGATTTTAGAGTAACTACATGGCCTACTATTGTACATAATGCTGTAAAGAAAATGTGTAAACAAATACTTGTCTTTTATTTTCTTTCACCTTCAGGAAAAGAAAACAATAACAATATAGAAACAGAAATGAAATGACGAAGGACTTTTTTCTTAGTTTGTGGCAGTGAACTGCTCTTTCTCAGTGTGACCATGAGAAGACCACACACACACACACACATGGATAACTACAAACAGGAAAACAAACAGAACGTTAAGTATAAAGGCTTACTCACTCATATGTCTCGGACACTGCAAAAATATGTACTTCACGAACGACACTTTAAGTCTTTCACATTCCCACGATAATTGGCAAATCTTTTCATTCTTTCATTATAAAAAGGTATGAGAGGAAAATGTTTTTCTGTTGTCACTGAAATCACAGGCGTTGAAAAGTATACTATATGCAAAAGTATCAAATATACAAAGAGGTCCAAAAATACAGTGAGGGTATATGCAAGAGATGCATGTGACATGCGAAAGGTGGGAGGTGGGCAGATTAGAAAGGGCTGTGAGTGGTGGGATGAAGAAGTAAAGTTTTTAATGAAAGAGAAATGAAAGGCGTTTGGGCGATACCTACTCCTTAAGGAAGGAGTGCAAATGACTGGAAGATGTATGAAAGAGAGCGGCAGGAGGTCAAAAGGAAGGTGCAAGAGTTGAAAAAGAAGGCAAATGAGAGCTGCGGTGAGAAAGTATCATTAAACTTTAGGGAGAATTAAAAGATGCTCTAGAAGGAGGTAAATATCGTGCGTAAGACAAGAGAACAAATGGGAACATCGGTGAAGGGGGCAAGGGGAGAAGTAATAAGAGGTAGTGATGAAGTGAGAAGGAGATGGAGTGAGTATTTTGAAGGTTTATTGAATGTATTTGATGATATAATGGTAGATGTAGGTTGTTTTGGTAGGAGTTGTGTGGGAAGTGAGAGGGTCAGGGAGAATGACTTGGTTAAGAGAAGAGGTAGCGAAAGCTTTGCGAAAGATGAAACCCGGCAAGGCGGAAGTTTTGGATGTAACTGAAGTTGAATATGTTAAGAAAGGAGGTTACTGTGTTGCTGATTGGTTGGTAAGGACATTCAATGTATGTATGGATCATGGCGAAGTGCCTGAGGACTAACGAAATGCGTGCATAGTGACATTGTACAAATGCAAAGGGATAAAGGTGAGTGTTCAAACTACAGAGGCATAAGTTTGTTGAGTATTCCTGGGAAATCATACAGGAGGGTATTGATTGAGAGGATGAAGGCATGTGCAGAGCATCAGACTGGGGAAGAGCAGTGTGGTTTCGGAAGTGATAGAGGATGTGTGGATCAGGTTTTGCTTTGATGAATGTGTGGGACAAATACTTAGAAAAAAGATGGATTTGTATGTAGCTTTTATAGATCTGGAGAAGGCTTACGATAGTGTTGATAGAGATACTTTGTGGAAGGTCTTAAGAGTATATGAATTGTGAGGTAAGCTGTTAGAATCAATAAAAAGTTTTTACCAAGGATGTAAGGCATATGTACGAGTAAGAAGAAAGAAGAGTGATTGGTTCCCAGTGAAGGTCGGTCTGCTGCAGGGGGGGGGTGTGTGATGTCCCCATTCTTATTTAATTTGTTTATAGATGGGATGGTTAGGGAGGTAAATGTAAGGGTTTTGATGAGAGGGGTGACTATGCAGTCTGTTAGGGATGAGAGAGCCTGGGAAGTGAGTCAGTTGATGTCCGCCGATGATGCAACTCTAGTGACTGATTCGTATGAGAAACTGCAGAAGTTGGTTGCTGAGTTTGGAAAATTGAATGAAAGGAGAATGTTGAGAGTAAGTGTGAATAGTAGAAAGGTTACTAGGCTCAGTAGGGTTGAGGGACAAGTTAATTGGGATGTAAGTTTGAATAGAGAAAAATTGGAGAAAGTGAAGTGTTTTGGATATTTCGGAGTGGACTTAGCAGCGAATGGAACCATGGAACCGGAAATGCGTCACAGGGTGGGGGAGAGGGCGAAGGATCTGGGAGCGATGAAGAATTTGTGGATGGAGAGAACGTTATCTCGGAGAGCAAGAATGGCATGTTTCAAGGAATAGTAGCTCCAATATTATGATATGGTTACGAGGCATGGGCTATAGATAGGGTTGTACGAAGAAGGGGGGATGTGTTGGAAATGAAATGTTTGAGGACAATATGTGGTATGAGGTGGTTTGATCGAGTAAGTAATGAAAGCGTAAGAGGGATGTGTGGTAATAAAAATATTGTGCTTGAGAAAGCAGAAGAGGGAGTGTTGAAATGGTTTGGACATATGGAGAGAATGAGTAGGAAAGGTTGACAAAGAAGATATATGTGTCAGAGATGGGGGGAGCGAGGAGAAGTGGGAGACCAAATTGGAGGTGGAAAGATGGAGAGAAAAAGATTTTGAGCGATCGGGGCTTGAACATAAGGGAAGTGAAAGGCATGCAAGGAATAGAATGAATTGGAACGATGTGGTATACCGGGATGGACGTGCTGCCAATGGATTGAACTAGGGCATGTGAAACGTCTGGGGTAAACCATGAAAAGGTCTGCGGGACCTGGATGTGGATAGCGAGCTTTGGTTTCGGCGCATTACACATGACAGCAACAGACTGAGTGTGAACGAATGTGGCCCTTTTTTCTCTGTTTTCCTGGCGCTCCCTCGCTGAAGCAGGGGTTAGCGATGCTGTTTCCTGTGGGGCGGGGTAGTGCCAGAATGGATGAAGGCAAGGAAGTATGAATATGTACATGTGTATATATATATATATACATATATATATATATATATATATATATATATATATATATATATATATATATATATATATATATATATATATATATATATATATATATATATTATCCCTGGGGATAGGGGATTAAGAATACTTCCCACGTATTCCCTGCGTGTCGTAGAAGGCGACTAAAAGGGGAGGGAGCGGGGGGCTGGATATCCTCCCCTCTAATTTTTTTTTAATTTTCTAAAAGAAGGAACAGAGTGGGGCCAGGTGAGGATATTCCACAAAGGCCCAGTCCTCTGTTCTTAACGCTACCTCGCTTACGCGGGAAATGGCGGATAGTTTGAAAGAAAGAAAAAGTATATATGTATAGGCGAAAGTAAAGATTTGTAGAGGTTTTCAGAAAACAAGAGAGAATGTTGGGTGAAGAGAGTGGTGAGAGTAAATGAGCTTGTGTAAGGAAGTACCAAGAGAGACTGAGTACAGAATGGAAAAAGGTGAGAACAAAAGACGTAAGGGGAGTGGGGGAGGAATGGGATGTATTTAGGGAAGCAGTGATGGCTAGTGCAAAAGATGTTTGTGGCATAAGAAGCGTAGGAGGTGGGCAGATTAGAAAGGGTAGTGAGTGGTAGGATGATGAGGTAAGATCATTAGTGAAAGAGAAGAGAGGCATTTGGACGATTTTCGTAGGGAAATAATGCAGATGACTGGCAGATGTATAAAAGAAAGAGGTAGGAGGACAAGACAAAGGTACAAGGGGTGAAAAAGAGGGCAAATGAGAGTTGGGGTGAGAGTATCATTAAATTCTAGGGAGAATAAAAGGATGTTTTGGAAGGAGGTAAATAAAGTGCGTAAGGCAAATGAAAAATGGGAACATCAATGAAGGGGGCTAATGGGGAGTTGATAAAAAGTAGTGGTGATGTGAGAAGGAGATGGAGTGAGTATCTTAAAAGTTTGTTGAATGTGTTTGATGATAGAGTGGCAGATACGGGGTGTTTTGGTCGAGGTCGTGTGCAAAGTGAGAGGGTTAGGGAAAATGATTTGGTAAACATAGAAGAGGTGGTAAAAGCTTTGCTGAAGATGAAAGCCGGCAAGGCAGCGGATTTGGATGGTATTGCAGTGTAATCTATTAAAAAAGAGGGTGATTGTATTGTTGACTGGTTGGTAAG